>NW_010973369.1:4026902-4031082 GCF_000737465.1 Haliaeetus leucocephalus | reverse complement strand
CCCCCCCCCCCCCCCCAAGTAGGGATTTAATGCTGGACACTGCGAAGACTAGGGGAAGAAAAATACCCCCACAAAACCTACCCTTCTGAAGTGTTGCTCCACTCCCTTCTCACAGATCCACCTGTGAAAACGTGTCTAAAGTTAGTACTGGGATTTGCCCCGCTCTTAACTGGTTCAGGCTAAAATCTGAAGAGATCCCAGTTAACCCAGGAGGGTACAATAGCTTATTTTATACTGCAAAGCTGCTGTGCAGACTTTGTCCAAAGAATGTTGCACGCTTTACTTTGACAATCCCCGCAGAAAAGAGAGAGAGAGAGAGAGGAAACAAAGACTTATGATTACCATTAGTAATTTAATCCTAAATTCGTGGGCCATTCCCATCAGCCCGAACAAGCAAACATCAACACTTTTCTTTCTCATGCACATGTATCTGCGATAGATGATTAACCAGGTCCCTCGCTGCTTACACAGGGGAAAAAAATCCTGACAAACAGCACGGCGTCTGCTTGCAGTTTGGGAAATTAAAAATCAAGCGAGGGAAGGTAAGAATTAGGAAAGTGATGCCCTTTTCCTCCATCAGTGCCCGCTGCCAGGCACGGGTGATTTCGGCTTGGGTGTTTGTTAACAAAACTCCCATTTCAGACAACATATCGCACTAATGTTATGGGGTAAAAAAGCTAGTTCTGGGGAAAAAGTAGCAGTCGGCTACCAAAAACGAGGACCGCTTCTCAAGAGAACCAGTAGCGTGGAAAATACATATGTAACAGTCTTCTTTTTATCAGTTACCTAGACCTGCTGTTTCTAAGATTTGGGAATGGGGATGCCACCGTAATACGGTTCCCTTCCTAAATGTCACCCCCCACCACCCCGCCCGGCATCAGGCAGAAGCCCTACCAAACCAAACAGCTATAGGTAACTATATGCTCCAGTTTTAAGGGCGAGCTTTCAAATTTTAGTGGCTCAAGGACCCTCACTGCCCTGCCCTGGGCGGACACGCCGGATCGAGCTGATCTGAAATGTCACTATCATTTTCTTTGAACTCTTGCCGAATTTGGCCGGCAGTTTGCGAAAGGGAGGGGGGAGACGAGGGAGAGCGGGAAGAAGTCATTCTTTACTCGAAACTAACCTTCAAAAAACGGATCTCAAAAAATAGAAAGAAAAAAAAAATTAAAGCCGCTCGATTAGCAGCTTTCGGGTGTAGGGAAAAGGTCGCACTTAAACAAAAATTTCTCGGAAGGCTTGGAGGGGAAGCGAGCTGTGCCCCGGCGCTGCGATGCCGGGCAGGTGGGTGCCTCTTCTCCCCCCCGCCCCCAACGGCGGCACTTGTCCTCCGCGGGCGCAGAGGGGACGGGAAAATCCTTTCGGCAGCCGCCGGGGCCGCCGCTTTGCCCCGCGGTGGCTTTTAGGGTGCGTAGGGCCGGGGTGCGCGGAGCTCCCCCTGCGCGCAGCACCGCGGCCGCCCGACTCGGCGGCTTGTCCCCGCGGAAGGGAAATTCCTCGTGGGCTGCCTCGCTGGGCTGCTTAGCCCAGGAATCCTCTGCTTCTGCTCCAGCAACATCAATTCTTCCCCAAACCTTATTAAAAAAAGAAATAGATGGGACGGAGGAACATGCCCCCCTAACATATAAATCCCAGCGAGAATAACCTTTGGTGGCTGAATTAAAAGCTCTACAATAAACAAAATTGGCCTTTCACGGGGGATTCGGGGCACAAAGCGGTTCTCAGTTTAGCCAGCCGCGTAACGTCGCAAGTTTTGTGGGATGTATTTTGTAGTGGGGAGCGAGGGATGGAAGAGCAAAGAAACTGACCCAGAAAGTGCCCCGAAATTTTATGACGATGAGGATGGGCGCGCAAAACCGATCCGTAATTCGCAGTTTAAAAGATTAAGAAAAGGGACAGAATGTATATGGACAGGGACATAATCAGATCAATGCTTCCTCCGCCTTTCAGTAGCTCCACCTTGTGAATATACCTCAGTAATTATGAGAGGAAAAAGCATTAGCCATCTAATGGCACATTTTGCAGGGCTGCATCCTAGCTTCCCAAGCGCTCGCCGGGGTCCCCTTTCCCTCAGTGGCAACGATAACGTTTGACGTGCAGGTGAAAATAAAGCTCTCCCCAGGCAGCTTCCAGGACCTCATAAATAATAACTACAGCGGACCCGCACGGGAGGCCCTCGGCTCCCCCCAAGCCCCCAAGGAGGCAGCAGTTGCCGGACGGGGACCACCGAGCTCCTGTCCCGCTCTGCTCTGCCAGGGTGGCCGGGTCCCCCTGCCCGGCCCCTGCCTCTCCGCGGAGGGGAACCGCGCACCGCGGAGCCCCCCGCCTCTCCGCCTCGGGGCCGCTCGATAACAGCCAAAAGAAGGCGATTTCCCAAATCTGGCACTGATGGGGAAACCAGCAGCGCCGTGCCCGTGCGGAGCCCGGAGCCCCCGGCACCGCCGGGGCTGCGTTGCCCACGGGGCACGCAGGGCGCGGGGAGCGGGTTGTTCCATGCGTGTCCTCCCTCATACGCGTTTAGAGTGGGGCAACCTGCGGAGGGATGTCTGCGTGCTCCCGGCAGCGCAGCCCCGCTTCAGCCGGGAGCGGGGTGCGGAGGGAATCACTCGCTCACCCCCCCGGGACCACAACGCGTGGGGAGCACTGGAGCTGGCCCCTCTCGGGCACTATTCACCGGGAGTTATGTCCCGTCCAAATGTCGCGGGGAAAAACTCAAACGAGGCATTGCCGCACGAAATTAAACCCCGGAGCGCCTGTACTGCGAAGGGGGATTTCATCCACCTCCCCCTCCTCGGCTTCCACCCCATCCCTTCAACCTGCTGCCGGAGGGACCCCTAGAATTTTTTTAATTTTTTTTTTTGGGGGGGGGGGACACTTTCCGCGACTTTTGCCTCCTCCGTTCTCTGGCTCCGCGGAAATGTGGAGGAGCGGGACAAGCGGGGCCGGGCTGGTGGCATCGCCCCGGGTATGGCGCTCGGGTCCGGCAGGGAGGGACCGACGCCGGCGGGACGGGACGGGATGTCTCCTCTTGGGGACTTTCGCAGTGTTGTCCTAGCTCCAGAAAGGCAGTTCCCTCCTAATTATTTTCTGAAAAGCAGATCTTGAACTTTTTTTGTTCTTTTGGCTAAATAAATTGGAGGGGGGGATATGGGAGATGCTGAGGTGCAGGGGGCGGAGGAGCAGCTCCGGAGCGGCGGGGCCGGGCCGGACCCGCGGCAGCCCCGCTCCCGCTCCCGCTCCCGCTTCTGCTCCCGCTCCGGCTCCCGCTGCCGCTCCCGCTCGGCTCCGCTCCCGCTCGCCCGTCCCCTTTTTTTTTTCCGGGTGTTTTTTCCCCGTGAAAAGTAGCTGTTATTCTCCAAACGGACACTTGGGGTCGCACTTTCTGTCTGTTTGAGCGTAAAAACAGTGTAAAAAGAAGTCCTAATCTCCCTTAATCGTTACAAAATGTTAAAAAAAAAAAAAATCCTGTTACCGGACCAAAAAAAAAAAAAGAAACTAAAAAACCTTACAAGCCGAGTACTCCTTTGCATGCAGTCACTCACTCAGGGAACAGCAGAGGAAAGCAAACACGGTCCCCTCAGAACTGAAATGTAATTATATTTTCTCCCTTCTCTCCCTAATATTTGCAATTGTCTGTGTCAATGCCTTTGCTTTACTTTAGGGAGAGATTTGCTTCCTGCAACCGGGAGGATTTCCCCGGTTGTATAAGGAGAGCTGACAGCCTTGCCGAGCCGGTGCTTCCCTCCCTCCCGGGTCGCAGCGCATCCCCCCCGGCACCCCCCCGCAGCCCCGGCGCTCGCTCCCCGGCCGGAGCCGGTGCGCGTTCGTGGCCCTTTTTTTTTCCGCGGTACCTTTCGCACCGGGGACGCTTACATAAAGTTGGAAGGGGCGATGCGTGTGCGTGGGATGGGGGGGGGAAGCTGACCGCCTTGAAATTTGCTACGGGACGGCAGCGGGCAAAAAGGGACTTTGTTATATTTAGAACAAAGGGACGGGCAGGATGTCCCCGAGCCCTCCTCCTTTGTGGATTGCAGAGGCCGAAAAGGAGGAGCGGGGGGGGGGGGGTTGGAAATAAGTAAATAAATAAATAAAAGAGGAGGCGACGGTGCGGGAGGGGGGAGCAAGCGGGGAGCGCCCGGAGCAGCGGGGCTGGGAGCGGCGGCCGCTCAGCTGGCGCTGC
>NW_010973369.1:4022941-4026892 GCF_000737465.1 Haliaeetus leucocephalus | reverse complement strand
CCTCCTTCCTCCCCCTCTTCCCTCCCCTTCCCCTGCGCTGCCAGCGCCGGCGAAAACTCCCGTGCAAAGCCCAGCCACCGCCGCCAAATAGCCAGTGCGCTCCCCCGGCCGCCTGCTCGGACTGGAAAGTTGCGGCAGGCTCCGGTGCTCTGCTGCCGCGGGGAGAAGGCTCCGGACTTACAAAACGCAGACGGGGGCACGGGCTAGACGTTTTGCACCGTTCTTCTTCTTCCTGCACAGACCCGAAGGCAGCATCTTTGTTTTGTTTGGCTTTTGCCCTTCCTGCTCCCGCTCCTTTCTCCTTGCGCCCGGGTGCCTAAGTGCCAGGAGCTGCTGCAGCCCGCGGTGCGTTGCAAACGCCGATACAAAAAGACAGGAGACATCCAGGCGGCCCCGGGTGCCGGCTCGTCCTTGGCTTTGTTGCTTCGGACTGAAGAAGCCCCAGAAGCCGGGAGAAGGAGGCGGCGGTGGAGGGGGAGCGGAGGAAAGGAAGCGAGGAAGCAAAGCCAAAGTTGCTTGGGAATAAGGGAGCGCGGCCAGCCCTCTGCCAGGCTGCGCGCTGGAGTGAGGTCTCCAGCCCCCTCCGCCGGGAGAGGTGCCTGCAAGACAGCGATGGCCGGAGAGCTCAGCATCGGAGCCGAGCTGCCCACTAGCCCCCTGGCCATGGAGTACGTCAACGACTTCGACCTGATGAAGTTCGACGTGAAGAAGGAGCCCCTGGGCAGGAACGACCGCTCGGGCAGGCACTGCACCCGCCTGCAGCCCGCCGGCTCCGTCTCCTCCACCCCCATCAGCACCCCCTGCAGCTCCGTGCCCTCCTCGCCCAGCTTCAGCCCCACCGAGCAGAAGACCCACTTGGAGGACCTGTACTGGATGGCCAACAGCTACCAGCAGATGAACCCCGAGGCGCTGAACCTCACCCCGGAGGACGCCGTCGAAGCCCTCATTGGGTCCCACCAGGTGTCCCAGCAGCTGCAAGGCTTCGAGAGCTTCCGGGCCCACCACCACCACCATCACCACCATCACCAACACCACCACCAGTACCCCGCAGTCACTCACGAAGACCTGGCCGGCAGCGGGCACCCTCACCACCACCACCATCATCACCACCAGGCCTCTCCCACTCCCTCCACCTCCTCCAGCTCCTCCCAGCAGCTCCAGAACTCGCACCAGCAGCATCCCCCCTCCAGCAGCGTGGAGGACCGGTTCTCGGATGACCAGCTGGTCTCCATGTCCGTGAGGGAGCTCAACAGGCACCTCCGAGGCTTCACCAAAGACGAGGTGATCCGCCTCAAGCAGAAGAGGAGGACCTTGAAGAACAGGGGCTATGCCCAGTCCTGCAGGTATAAACGTGTCCAGCAGAAACACCACCTGGAGAACGAAAAGACCCAGCTCATTCAGCAGGTGGAACAGCTCAAGCAAGAAGTGACCCGGCTTGCCAGAGAGAGAGATGCCTACAAGCTCAAGTGTGAGAAACTTGCCAGCAATGGCTTCAGAGAGGCCGGCTCCACCAGTGACAACCCATCTTCCCCCGAGTTCTTCATGTGAGTGCTTAACAAAAATAATTAAAAAACAAACAGAAAACCCCCACCCCCCAAACCTGACCCCCGTCACCTTCCCCTCCCGCTCCCATCCTCCTCTGACATCTCCATCCATCTGTCTGCTTGACTAGAGAGAAAGAAGGAGAGAAAAATAGAGACTTGATTTTTTTGCAGCATCCAGTCTTCTAGAGTAGCTGTGGGAAAAGTAGGCTGGGGGTGGGCACGGGAGAGGTAAAGTGCAACTTTTTGACTTTCGTTTGCGAGTTAGAGAGAGGGACAGAGGCAGAGGCAAAGGAGAAAAGGACAAGTGGAGCGTTTTATAGATTGCTTGCTTGCAGAACGAGATGGACTTTAAGAGAATAATAATAAAAAAGGACAATGAACAAGCCATCTATAACATACTGCCTGCTTGGAAAAAGAGAGGACATATACAGCACCATCTCATGCACAATTTACCTGCTTGGAAAAGAGAATAACTAAAAAGGACAATATATGCAAACTCTTCATATATTGCCTGCTTTGAGAAATAAGTCACAGGACTCAGATGGGACATTCAATCTAAGAAAGGAAAGAAAGAAAGAATGAAAGAAAGAAAGAAAAAAACTCATCAGTTTTATTGCCTGCTTGATTATATAGAAAAATACGAAAATCTGCATTAAAAATATTAATCCTGCATGCTGGACATGTATGGTAATAATTTCTATTTTGTACCATTTTCTTGTTTAACTATAGCATGTTGATCATCGATCATAGATTTCTGTTGTTGTTTTGTTTCATCGATAAGAAAAGCATCACAAGTTATCAAACTTTTTACTGCTTGTGCAGTTTTGTTCGTTGGTTTTGCTCTCTTATTTTCTTTTATGGTTGTTAGCTTGTAAATATCTGCTACTTCAAACCGCACAGGAGAAAAAAAACCCACAAAAACAAAATAACATTTCAGCAGGCTGGTTATACGGTTTGTTTGGTATTAAAGAGATAAGTAAGGAAAAAAAAAAGTTATGGGCATTTTGCATTAGAGAAAAAAACAACTTTGTATATCTGGTGCACTTTTAAGTTGTATTTTTTTTTTTTTTTTTTTTAGTTTTCATTTTGGTTTTTGTTTGTTGGGGCAGAAGCAAAAACGCCTGAATGGCATTGACAAACCTAAACTTAACAGGGAAAAACTCTCATCGGTCACTAGAGCCTACTCCATGCCTTAAAGTGGCAGTGAAGCTCTTTCCTTCAGGACAATTCCCAGCCTGGAGTGGTTAGGCTTGGCCATATAGTTTCCCTTCTGATTGTACACTCAGGAAGCGAAGGACGGACGAGATACCAGTTCCTTTTAAGAAACAACTGCCCCTTGATTTTCGGTAAATAAAGGAAAAAAAAAAAAAAAAAGCCTCCTTGTTACGAGGGCTCCGTGTCACCACTGAAGTTAGGTTTCTCAGTGGCAGCAGCGGATGAGTGGGCTGGAAAAGCATGTAAAACTAAAACTTTTTTTTAAGACAACATACTGCAACTTTTAAGTGTATTCTTTTGCAATGATTTGTAATCTGCTTCCCTGCTTCCCTATGCAGCGAGTGACAGTTTTAGCCAAAATTTATTTGCAGTTGTATAGTAGTAGTAGTTTGGAGTCTTATGGGTGTTTTTATTACTTTTTTTTTTTTCCTCCTGCAGGTCAGTAAAAGGATTTACGTTGCACTGACAAAAATACCAAAATGAAAACTTATTTTTTAGTTTCCTTTTAGGATAGCTGGCACTGCTGGCCGGATGCATTTTAAGTTTGTATTAGTTTATAAATTAACAGTAATAACAAGATTGTAATGAACAGCATGGTGCTTGCAGTTTTAAATATTGTGGATATTAGTCATGCATCAGAAAACGATCTTTGGTTTTTACTGATTCAACTGTGTTGAAATCAAAACATTGCAGCAGCGAAAAAAAATTGTTTTTATTTCATGTAAAGTTCTGAAGGGATCAATTTCAAATCCTGCTTATGATATGAAAAATATTAAAAAACCTGGTCTATTGTAGTTTTATTCAGACTGGTTTCTGTTTTTGGTTATTAAAATTGTTTCCTATTTTGCTTATTAAAATCATTGAAATGGCATTTCTTGGAGGGACCTGCTTCTCTGACGTCTCGTGTTCCGAAAAAAAAAAAAAAAAAGAGACAGGAAAACTTTTGGACCCTTATCTACCCTCCCATTGCTGTCCAGCCAAGCTCCTCTCCTGACGCCCAGCGCTGGGGTTTGCACGGGGGATTGCGAAGCTGCTTTGCCCACTCGGGAACGCTGCTGCACGCAGGGTAGGAGCGCTCAGCCTTGCACCCTCTTCCACTTTGCCCAGATCTCGCCCGTGGCAGGGGGTGAGCATCTCCCCCCACTCCGCTCCCAGCCCCTCCGCTCCCCGCCGTGCGGCCACCCGCCGGGAG
>NW_010973369.1:4021368-4022931 GCF_000737465.1 Haliaeetus leucocephalus | reverse complement strand
GCGGAGCGGCGGGAGCCCCACGCCGGGCCCGGCCGCAGCCCGGCGGGGAGCGGGAGCCTCCGGCCTGAGCCACCCCCGGGCTGTGAGAAGGGAAACGCTAAGTGCAGGCACTTTTTTTTTTTTTTTTTATTAGAAAAGGAGAGGACTTGGACAAGTCTGTCCTTTCCTCCGGTTCCGTTGGGATCCGGGCTGGCCATTCACTTTCCTCCTCTCCATCTGCCCATTTTTTTTATACCGGCTTTTTTTTTTTTTTTTTTTTTTTCTTCAACGGGCAGTTTAGAAGACTTTTTAGATGCGTGTGGCGAAGGGGACAGATCTCCCCCCCCGCCACCCCCCCGGGCTCAGCACCTCGCGGCCCCACCATCCATCAGCTGCTTTGAAGGCAGATAATCGCGCAGCTCCCTAAATTGCAGCCGGAGGAGGTTAGAAATCGCCCCCGCTCCTCGCCCGGGTGCGGGAAAGAGAGCGAGCCCCAGAGCCAGGTCGCAGCGTGGCTGCGCACTGCTGCCCTCAAAGTGTGAAAACCGTGTTGAACTTTAAATCTCTCTCAAAAACAAAATCCAAGGCACCACACAACCAAAAATAATAGCCTCTCTCTGCCTTGCTTCTCTTCCCAACAGCAGCGAGCTGTCTTTGCAGGGACGGCATAATGCTCGTTTGGACAGCAAACCGGTTAAGGATGGGGTGTGGGGGAAAAAAAGGCAGCAAATACAGTGACTTAAAACCAAAATCCCCTCTTAAATCTCAGCCGCATCCCTGCCTTGTCAGAGCCAGCTGGGCCAGCCACTGGGCTGGGGAGCTGGGAAGGGGCTGTTGCCCGTCCCAGCCCCCCGGCTGCATGAGTCAGGCCCGGAGAACAAGCTCGTACCCTGCTGCCCTGAGAAGGGGGGACAGGAGTTTGCAGAGGAAAAGGATGAGAGAGCCTGGCTTTCCCTGTATAGCCTCCCCCCTTGCCAGTAAATGCTATGGCTGCAGAAAGCCTGAGAGGAATATTGTTTGTGGGAACTGCCACCGCATATTAATGTCCCCTCATGCATGCATTGAATAAATCACTAGGGCTAATTGAACAACAACAACAAAAAAAAAATAGGAAAAACAGGCCTTAGAAAAGCCCTCCAGATTCCCACCGCAGAACTGTGTCAGCGGCGGGGCAGACCCGCTGCACGGCGAGGGCGGCTGCGGCGGCCGGTGCCTTTGCAGCGCCCGGTCCCATTCCTGAGGTTTAATTTAGCCCATGTAAAAGAAAAGATAAAGGCAACCGAGCACCCCCACGGGCGACGGCTCGGGCTAGTGGGACTGGGACCCGCCGGCGCTGGGAGGGACGAGGCCGGCTGAGCCCGGCCCGGCGGGACGCAGCGGAGCGGGACTGCGGGGCTGCCCTCCCGGCCGGGGGTCGGGCTGCTTTCCCCTGACCGGCTCCGGGGGGGGACTCCGACATACCGAGGGGGGCGAACACCCACCCGCACTTGTGCTCGGCCCGGCCTGCGGCCGAGCAGGGCTCTGCCCCGGCGGCGGCACCGGGGACAGGCGGCCCGGCGGGGGTCGGGGAGGGCAAGGCCTGCC
>NW_010973369.1:3833352-4021340 GCF_000737465.1 Haliaeetus leucocephalus | reverse complement strand
CCCCGCTTCCCGCCCCCCGGGGGGAGCCCCATCAGCGAAGGGTGACCCCCTCCCGGCTTCGCCCGCCTATTGCCATCCCCGCGTATCAACTTTGAGCCCTCGCCGTTCATCGCTGATTCAGAAAGGGTGTTGACACAGGAGTCGGGGGCACGATGGGGAGAGCGGTTTCTCGAAGCGAAAGGGAAAAGGAGACCCCCCCCTTTTCTCCTCCCCGGGCCGGCCTGCCCGCGGGGTGCTCCCCGGGAGCGGGGGGCTGTGCGGGTCAGCTCGGGGCCGCTCTCCCGGGGCTCCCTGCTTTCCACGCGGAGCGCTGCGGAGAAGTTGCGTGTCGACTGCGGGGGAGAAAGCATCTTCCCTCCCCAAACCCCTCTTCTTGAGTGCGCGTCCTCTGCCCGTCCTTTCAGCCCCTTCTCCCCACGCGTAGCCCGGCCGGGGGCTGGGGGCCCTCTCCGCGCCCGGGAGGTGCAGCAGCCCCCGGGCAGCCTGTCCTCCCCCGGGGCTCGGAGGAGGCCGGGAGTCTGCAGCTGCTGCCTCGCAGTGCCCACGAACGACACGGCTCGGAGGGGCCGAGCGCTGACCACCTCCCGCTCCGGAAACCGCCCAGGCGATCAGTCAAATCGCCCTTGAGGCTCTCCGGAGCGAAGATGCTGCAAACAGCCTCCCAAAAAGCACCGGCGTGGCCAGGGAGCGGTCCCCACCCCGATCCGCTCCCTGCAGCCTCGGGGAGGATGGGGTCGGGGTGCCAACGAGACGGGGCCGGGGCCGGGACCGTGCACCCCCGGCCAGAGCAGGGGGTCAGGGGCTCCGGGCTGTGCTGGGAGCAGAAGCATGGGGGGGCTTTGCAGCCAGAAATGCGCCGGTCGGAGCCCCCCGGGAGCACCACGGCGGGGGCGGGCTGGCTGCCCCGCACACCCTGGGCGTGGGGGGGTGGCGAGGAAGAGCCCAGGGTTTGCACCGCTAAATTTGACTGCCGGACGACGGTTCGTCTACGTGATCTCGCGTAGCGCAGGAGGACGAGTCCCTTCAGCGAAAATCATATTATGTTGTTTGATCTCGTAGTTTTGCAAGAGCTATTGCTAACAGCTGGAGCGAGATCTGCCCCCCCCCGTCCCCGGGGCAGAGGTGACGGCCGGCTACGGCTGCTCCCACAATTAAACGAGACGCTCAGGCAGGAAACACGATTGGCAACACCCCCTCCCCCGTTTACTGACAGAAAACTTACAGACTATCTCTGCCAACCGTTTAATAGACTCTTTTCAGTATTCCCTTCCCTCCTCCCCTCCAGGAGAGTGTACAAAACCGATTGTCTTTAATTCTAAACCAGAGAAATCTAAGACTAAAAAGACTTTTCGAACTAAAGCTAGAAACACCATTCTAAGACTTTCCAGAGATGCTGAGCGCTGCTGCCGGCCGGCGGATGAGTTGCTCCGTTCTGGGGTGGGCAGGTGAGATGTGTTATGAGGATGAGCCAAGGCTTGCGAGATAACTGTTCCCAGCTGGTTTAGGGTTTAGGTTTTGTTTTGTTTTTGTTTTTGTTTTTGTTTTTTGTTTTTTTTTTTTTTCCTCCTTTTTCCCCTTTCGGGCTGGCGCAGCGCCCGCCCGGCTGTAGCAGCCTGGTCGGTGTGGGTGATTGACAGACCAAGGTCAGGGAAGCTCTTCTGGGCTGTGGGTGTCGGGTTTCTGGGAGGACAGATAAAACATCTCCAGCGCTCGGGAGAGCCCCTTCTGGCTCCGCGGCCGCGCAGCCCGGCGCGCAGGCTCCGCGGGGCCGTGCCCCGGGGCTGGGGCAGGGGAGCCCGCCGGATTCCGCCGGGCGCGGAGCGGCCCTGCCAGGCGCCCAGCGCGGTCCAGCTCCGCGCCTGCCGCCTGCCAGCATCCTTCCCTGCCGCTGCTTCGGCTCCCGGGGGTGTCCCTTCTTTCTTTTTTAAATTTTAAGTTTCGATCCCCTCCTCACAGGATTGAAGGGGTACTTCCCCACCATCGAGGGGGAAAGAGTTATTTTGGTCCTTATCTGGACAAGTTTCAGTTACAGTGTCTTTTTTTCTTTTTTTTTTTTCCTTTTTTTAATCACTATGTTTCACTCCATTAAGGTTACAGCAAACCTGAAGTTACGTGCGCACACACATACACACACACTCTAAATAGCTTATTGCATAATCCTGCGTAGCGTGTTCAGTAATGTAGCATGCAGCAGTCTGATAGGATCCCACACTGGACTTTTGTTTCATGCAAGAAGGAGAACAAGAGCAGGGGGGGAAGCTTTCAAGTGCTGCCTTTTCTTTATTTTTAAATGGAGACTTTCAGTAGTGAATTCTGAACACAGCATGAGGTGCTGCAAAACATTTTCTTGCTATTGCATCCAGGACAGGGAAGAGACAATTTATATCTGTGAGCTGGTCCTGTGCATCATGGTGTGTGGAAGTGTTAGAAAATGGGTTGTGGTGTACTTGAGATCTTAGGTACTGCAAATCCTTTGCCTTAAACAGAATTGCTCCAAAGGGAGCTTATTGTATTTACAGGTTTGTCACAATATGGTTAGAATAAACACTGCAGTAAAGAGGAAAAAAAAAAATTCCACATAAAGAAAACGACATGTTTTCCTGTCCCACAGAGGCTGCTATTAGGTTTTAGAGATAGTTGTCCTCTGCCATGTTTTATTTCCCCTTTTAAAGTTTCACTGTTTGTCTTAAGGCACAGATTCAAAACACTGCATTTCCACTTTATACATGTGTTCTCTTAAAAGATTTGTTTAGATAAGGAAACCAATGCTAAGTGTTCTCACTTGAAAGAAATTAAATATATAGAATGATAAGCTGCTGCTAAAATATATAAAAAACACTTAAATTAATAATAAGAACTTGTTCTGAGGCAAAATTCAATTTTACTTCCTATTATGCAATCTTTGCATGTAAAGTTGCTTTAATGCAAAATAGCAGCTCATCAAAAATTCTGTTTTATTGGTATCAAAAATTTATGATATCCTGAGGCATGAGGGGCAGAGAGCAAGGTAGGAAAGCTGTGTCCTTTTACCAAGTTTAGTGCCTTCTTTAAAGAAACATCTCAAACTTATTTCCCCTCCCTTCTTCCTCGTTTTTGGAGGCAGTGGGCGAAGGTTTACACCAGAGAAAACTCCTCCGCTGACAATGTCACCGTGCAGATCTAATACACCATTTTGTTCCCTGTACCCTCTCTGCAGACTCTTGCTTTCACGGCAATACTAGGAGATACTAGGACATGTCCACACAGATATAGAGATGGGATTATTTCTAAACTCGTGATGTTTTCATTCCATATTGCAGTAATGCATATGTATTGCAAATAAATGTGCGTTGTTTGTGCCCGTATTTGACTATCGAAGCCTGCAACCTCCCACCGATAAAATGCAGAGATTTGATGCTGCTCTAGCCTCGACTTCCCACTAATGAGACTTCATTTGTTTCCAGAAAGGTGCTCCTGGCTTTATAAAGGATATTAAACACTCAGCGACAAGGGCATTGTGTTCAGTACGATTTTTTTTCTGAAATAAGCGTGGCAAGAACTCAGTGCCAAGCACCTGAAATCTGCATTCATAAAAATAAACAATACTTACTCTTTCTGCAGTAGAACTTCGGGCAATTTATTAAAGGAGGCCACTGACCTTTTACAGCTGGGGAAACCGAGGCACTGTGGGGTGCGGTGACCTGGCCAAGGTGAGCCGCAGGCTGATGGCAGAGCTCAGTCAGACAAGTCCCTCTGGGCCGTGCTGCCTCCCCTCCTGTCGCCGCAGCGGGAAGCACAGGGCAAGATCACCGATCGCCAGGGCATGGTGAGGGGGGGAAGGCAGCACAAGCCCCTGTAATCCTGTGTTTTTATGGATCCTGTCTTATTTACTGTTGAATGGAGCAGAAACTTTCCTGCTGGTTCAGGGGGCCTATTCAGAAAAGAAATTACGGAGGGCAATAAACCTGCACCTTGGACTTCTGCTGACTGCTTCTTCCTTGCTCTTATGCTATGGTGCAGTTACTACCTAAAGCCTTTACAAACACGAGAAAGGGAACATATAATTATAAACAGATCTCTGAGCTAGCACTGGCCCTTACAGCTCTCTGGATCTGCATTTCCCCCCTATTTAAGGTGGCCAACAATTATAGGCAAAAGGGTTTTGAGTCTGAAATCTCTGCTCATGTGATCCTGAAGGAAAGCTTTTACATTTATCCTCGGTCTGGCTCCCATCTTACTTATTCTCCGATGACATCCAGCACCACATGTCGTGTTAGTGCTATTGCAGTGCTACTATCCACTCTAGCACTGAGCCATCCCGTGTGGTTGCTGAGGCTGATAAACACACAGTGCATTCAGGACACCAGAAAGGGAGGACTGCTAAACTCCTTTTGACACAGGCCATACTTATTTTTATGTCAGCCTTGACCCATGCATCAAGCATTTTATTCTGGGTATTGCAGTGGCAACGCTACACTGGTCTGCAGGAGCATGTGCTGATCTCAAGGATTGGAAGAGCACAAATTCATTAGGTCCAGCACTGGTTTTGTAGAGTGACAGGTTAACCTGCTCCACAGATTGATAAAACGGGGAGCAAGAACGTTAATAGAAAATGGTTTTGGCAGGGTATTTCCAGGTCCTCACTTACCTCAAGTCAGGCACCCAAAAGAGCAGGGTATTAAGCAAACACCTATAAGCCTCTGGGTCTATGTAATAAAGTGACTTATACGTAAGTCCGACAGACAGACAGGAATCATGGTTAATAACAACAATAATAAAAAAATGTCTATGGCTTTCTGATTTGCAGTATTACCAGATATCTCTCATGTAGTGATTTCTGTGCTACTGCGTACAGACTTAAACCTTGAGGTGACACAAAAGAAAAGGACCCTTTCCTGGTAACATTAAACAGCAGGTAAGTTTAAATTTGAAATAAACAGATTTTATAGTCATGTTACTCAGATCAATAATTAATGGAATAGCTTGGATAAAATTTAAAACATAACACAGGTATCAGCTGGTCTCTGCTCCAGAATCTAAACCCAATGTTTCTATTAAATAAATCTTGTATCTTTTAAAAGAAGCCCTTCTCCATAAGCTGTTTTCAATTGAACACTACAATAAATATCTCAAGATTACTGGATCACATTGTTTACAGATGAAACAGTTTAAAGGTGAAGTTATTTTTGCTTTAAATCTTCTGTGTTTTAAAATGAAAGGCATTTCTGGAGTAGCTGCTGAAAAACAAAAATACCAGAAAAAAAGAAAAAAGGAAGAAGATAAAACGTGGCACTGTGAGGGTTAAGCAAGGTCCTAGAATCCAAGTAAATATTTACATGAGTGCTCAAAGAGGGGGGGAAAAAAATCTCAATATAACCAAAATATAAATCATGGTGCTTTATGTTAGCTGTCAAATTATTCTAGCCCCTGCATTCCAGTACTTGCTCTACTGGTAATGTCACATACAATATGTGGGCTTATGCCCTGGTGCAGGTTTGGCAGGTAATTAAAGTCAGTTGCATGGAGGTTTACACAGACTCCCTCCGATCCACTGAAAGACAAACAACCTGTTAACTGTGATAGCTGCAAGTGTGCAAAACTAGATGGGAGCAGGGATTCTCACAAGCAGGGGAGAAAAGCCTGACTCCTGTGTGCGGGCTCAGTGCCTTGTCTCCAGCGTGGATTAACTCTTTGGTGCCTCTCTAACTCGTTGCTTTTTGCAGAGGCAATGAAAACTGGGTAGTGGCAGAATCAGCAGCCAGGTGTTTGTCAGAGGGAAAAAAATAATAATAAAAGCAAGCCCCGAGGGCAGCTAGCCCTCGGGTCAGGTTTGCCTGCATTCTTGACCTGGGGGGGACTATTCTTGCTAGAAGTCGTCTGGGTGATTTAGTCTTTCTGCTTTGTCTTGGCACTGTGTATTGGAGACTACAGTCATGACAGAGTGAATTATTCCCAGCAGCTTCATGAAGCAGCCTGTTCTCCAACCTGAGATGGTCCTGGAGACCCCCAGCTCCTTCCTTGGGAGGCAGCCTGCAAATGATGCCCAGATTGCGTCTCATGGCCTTTGATGAAAACTCTTTCATAAAAGAGAACCAAAATCAAACTCTGGGGCTCAGCCCCCTGTCTGCTTTCATCTTCTCCTTTGACTCCCTTGTGTGAGTAGGTGGGAAGTGAGGTTTTCAGGTACACCTCTCGTTTTGCTCTTCCTGTCACAGGTGTTCCCATCTCGGTGGGGTGGATCTTTGCACTGGGAGGCACCCGCGCGTCTCCTGTTCCACGTAGGAAATGGGCACAGGGCCGCAGCTTCTGCTCTGGGAACCGGAGTGCCGTGAAGCCACACCTGTGTGGGTGCAACCTCGGTGTCAGGGAGCCATGCCAGCACCGACACCACTGCCGTGCGACACCCTCTTATTTAACCACCGAATTAGCATGGCACCAAGATGACGGGTAATTGCCCTCCGGCTCTCTCCACACGCCATGCGTCATCCCCACCTCCAGCCTGCAAAGACAGAGGCTGGGGGCAAAGAGTAAATCCTTCCCCATATGCGTTGCACTGCACCGCCTTTCTATGGAGGCTTCCAGAAGGGAAGTCAAGCTGTAACGGGGACACCCATCTGCAAGGATAACCCCACCACTAGCACCATTTCACAGGGGCTAGTGAACAACCACCATCTGTTTAGCTGCCATCCATTTGCCTAGATGTGAGAGTACCCTTTCATATTCATTTAAGCAGTCTCTTATGCTAATCTCTGTCTACCTTCTTTCTTATCTTCTAGTCATATACAAAATCAGAGAGCAAGAGCCTTCCTGAATTAGCCCAGATTCCTGTTACTCAGCTTGGGAAATGTTGGGTTGAATCCCAACAGCAAGGGAAAAAAACCCTCCAAAAACCCAAAGCAAGCAGAGATCAACTATTGGAATTACTTAGGTCCATTTACCTGCCCTAATCAAACAGTGATTTGTCTGTCTGATAGGAGTTTAGATAAAGTTTTCAGCAATTTGCAGTAATTAAATGTGAAAGGGGAAGAAGTAGAGGGTTTCCAGGCAACATGCTGTAGAAGGGGAGTTTTGGAGGAAGGCAGAGAACCCCTTCTTAAACATCTGCCAGCCTGCATTGAAGGTAGTGGTGATTTCTCTGCTCTTATGGAGTTCCCCTCTCCTCTTTGCTCCCTGCAAAAATGTTCTCCTACTGCTAAAAATCATCCAGAGGAGAGAGAAAATCCCTGGAGAGCAGGAAAATATTTTCCAAAACAAGTTATTGCCTCTGATTACAACAAGTGACAGGTATTAAAAAGAAAAAAAAGTCCCAAGGAAAGACACTATCACCTCCCCCATAAGGACTTTGCTCCCATGTCAGAATTATGCAAGCTAGAGCACAGTGCAATGCTCAGTATATTCAAGATAGCTGTCAAGAGCAAAGTATAAACATTTCCAGCAAATGCACTTAATAGAAGTTTGTTTGCCAAGTGCTGCAGCCTCCTTTCTTGGTTATGGTGAGGAAAACATCTTTTTCATGAAGTGAGGGAAACCCCCCTCTCCCCCAATTAAAAAAAGTCCTAGACCTTGGAATGTAAAGCTTTTTCCAGCCTTTTGCTTTGTTACCCATGGCTCTAGCAGCAATGTACCCAAAGGCTACTAGAGTCCCCCATCACGTACTCCTTTTTACAAATGTTAGCTGTGAGAGAACAGCTCCATTCACAGATGGGCCCGAGCTGATCGGCAAATGGATGTGGTGAGTGAACCCGCAACTGTGATCCAAAGGGGATGCAGAAGAAACGGAGTGGAGCCCCTGTCGTGCATAAAACACGGCTGCATTCCTGGGAGAACAGAGTCTGTGGGAATTTGACCACTGGACTTTGCTGGGGCTGGAGGTCCACCCCAGGCTCCAAGGGGGTTAGGTGCCTTGTGCCAGGAGATAGCTGAATACAGGGAAGAGATACACTGCAGCAGCAATTAAGCTATAATCAGTATCTGCCTTTGCTTGAATCACTTTGCTCCACCCTGAACATGCAGTACAGCAGGGCTGGAAGCTCCTCCAGCCAAGAACTTGGGACTCCAGGGAAGGGGTGTGTTTGTTCCTCTTCTGAGCTAACTACTTCATTCCAAAAGCAACCACAGTTGTCTTGAGCTACTGTCGCCAGTTCAATATGCCTTTAGCAGGAAACAGAAGCTTTCTGTGAATGAAAAAGGCCTGAAGATGATGCTTCTGTTTTAATTAACTAATGAACCCTATAGATTCATGCTTTTTCCTTGAAATCTCAGTTGGCTTCTTTAATTGCTGTTCTCAGTGACACAGTTTAATTCCCCCTCCCCAGACTGCACTTGCCTTTTCCCAGGGCACTCTCACTGAGAACGCCCACGAGAGCCCGCTTTCGTAGCTGGAGTGCGGGAGGAGCTGCTTCCCATTAGGGAACCTGCTGATGACTCCAAGATGACTACAGAAAACCCTCCCTGGCTACATCCCTCCATGCTCCCACATGATAGAAATGTTGGCTGGAGAGGAGCTCTGGAGGTCTCTCATCCAACCTCCCACTCAAAGCAGGACTGTTGCCAACACTAGATCAGGTCAGCCATGGCTTTGCCTCAGCAGGTCTTGAAAATCTCCGCGGGTGGAGATCCCACCACCTCTCTGGGTGTCTGTCTGTTCCACTCACATTCTGCTAATTCTATTTATAGGAACCTACCAATCGCCTAAGCAACTCTATTCTACCAGCAGGACAATAACTTCAAGATGTTTTGCAATACGGCCCACCCCCTGTCCTTCAAGGACCTGATGACCCAGAAACACACAAGAAGTTGAACACCTGTTATGGGAACTAGGAACATTAAGTCTTCTGTTTAGATCCTCAAAATCCCCACCAGACTGTTCCTCAAGCTTACAGGCTGGAGGCACCTGCAGTATTAGCAGTAAAGTTCTCCAGGCCCCTAAAGTTCTGCTCCTGGGACAGCCAGAAACAGCTTGCTGCTTGTCTCAAGCTAAGGTCTAATTCACATACATAAAAGTAAGATATTATTCTGCCTCTCCCGGCTTAAGGCCTAATTTGCTAAGGTGTTCTCAGAGCATTTCCATCAGATCTGCCTGATGTTGCAGCAGGATTTATGTACTGACTGCGTATGTAACGTCCTACCTGTGCGCCTATACATGCATGTTTGCAATCTCTTTCCTTCCTTCTGGCCCAGGTTATTCTGTACAAAGCAGAACAGCTTTGGTAGAACAGAGCAGGAAGGTAACGGTGCCAGGCACCTCTGGGAACGGGGGTTTGCACCTTTGGGTGCGGTAGCAAACCCAGTCCGTGTCTCCTGCCCCCTAAGCAGGCAGCCAGAGCTGGGGCCTCTGTTTGAAAGGAAAGCTTTGGATGCCCACTCCTGGGAGAAAATTCTGTATGTGACAGGGAGGCAGATGCCAATATAGGACTGAATGGGGTGGATAATCCCCACAAGAGCATGATTTAAACCACTGCTTTATTTCTTACTAGCTAGCATGGATGGCATGGTTGTTTAGCTGGTGATAGGGCTTATAGAAAAGTCATGAGGATTACAGTGAAAACATCAGTGTCCTGGTATTTTCACCGCCAATTAGAAGCTTCAGCGGTGATTTGGTTGCTATCAAATCCACACAAAGGAAAAAATCCCACAGAGGAAGGATCCAGTATCTACAAATCAGAGGAAGACAAAATGCCAGATTCAAAACAGAGGGCACTTTTTTGTAATGATAAAGCTAAAATAATTGGTGGTTGAAACAACTCATGAGGGGTTGCAAAGGTATATTCCATTGCTTGGAAATTGTAGGGAAAAGATTGGGTATTTTTCCAAGAGTTGTTTTAATCAAATTAGGAATAAATCCAGACATGTCCTATGGTCTATTATACATGTGAAATCAGATTAGATGGTCACAGTGGTTTCTTCTGGTCTTACAATCAATGAAAAAAAATGTAATTGTGGTGATAGTGAAACAGTGAAGAAATATACTGCTGAACTAGCAGGGAGGCTAACGGATATATGAAAATATTATGAATTCTAGAACTTATATAATAGATTGCATTCACTTCAGCAAGAATTCCACCATTGTTATTTTTTTCCACATTTAATTTAAAGAGGCAATATCCTTTTAAGCTTTCATTCTGCAGCAGGGTAGATTAAATTTAAAATAGAAAAGTGCTGCAGAATAGATCTCGGGATGTTCAGGGCTGGAGGACAACTTAATGAAGCAGAAACTGAAATACCATACGTCTCCAATAGCTTTAATTTATACAAATATTATCTTTGTGTCTTTCATAACATGATGCAAAGGAGCTCAGAGTACAGTGTAATTCCTTTACTTTTCAAGATAATTTTATCCATTTTAGTACCTGGGTTTGAAACCAACCCAATTCAAACCAAAAGAGCTATAAAGATTTTTTGCTCTAATTGCTGAAACAGGCTTGCACATATAAAATCAGTTTAATGGCTGGAAAAGGCTGCGTGGTTTATAAATAGGGATAAGTACCAGACCACCTAGAGTCCAGTCCTGCCACAGGTATTCAGATTGGTCAGTGCTGTCAGACGCAGACCACTCGGGATCGGTGGCAGAGTTGGCCTCCTGGGTCCCACTGTGATGGAAACTGTGAACCCTCCTAACACAGGTACTCTTGCAGATCCAGCACATCATGCTTGAAACAGCTTGGTTTCGGGGGACTGTACTGCATGCACCTTTGCAATTTTTTGGCCTTTCTTATTCCACCCCAAACTCAGAAAGCAGGTAAATGGGACCATGGCCCCAAACCACTTGATGCTAGCAATAAAGCCAAGAGCTGTAGCAGCAGCGGGAGGGAGCCATGGTTGAGCATGCACTCGAGACAGGATTTATTCCCTGTTGATGAAGGATTACGTGCTGGCATAGGCTCAGAGAAAGGCCAGGGTGCAGTAAGGCTAATAACCCCAGCACTGGGGCAGTCACAGGCAGTCCCCTCCGGTGTGGCTCTTCCTCACCAGGGATGAAGGAGCAGTGTCACCGAGGCGGATGACTTGGTCTGTGCTGTGATCCCTGGAGGTCTCCCCTTCCCTTGCAGCCCTTCTGGCTGAACACAAAAGTGGTCAACACTTTTAGGTCAGAGGTAGTAACTTTTGGTGTACTTGGCCTCCCAGATATTTCAGGATGTCGGTGTCCCACTTCGTGTACCCCGCAGGATGCCAGACCCATCTCTGCTTCTAACTCACTGAGTGATTTTGGTTAAAGCAGCCTCCAAGTGAATTAATTTTCATTTCTGTGAAGTGAAATAATACCTTTTACTAATCTCTGAAAAGGACTTTGAAACTTAAATAGCAGGTATCTAATGTCTAGCAACTTATTTATTCACAGATGTTTGAATCTGCTCAGGACATGTAAAACTGGACTTTTTTCTTTTCACTCCATGTGTTAGAAGTGGGGAGAAAGAGAGAAAGAAAAAACATGTTGCTGGAAGACATCATTCTGAATAAAAGTAGAGTTCATTAGTGAAAAGGGTTCTTCTTTTCTTTATTCTTCATAACATGCATTTTCATGATTGGTTAAAAGTCTGGCATTGCTTCTTCCTTCATATGGTGCCAACAGTTTTCTATGATCTTAATTTTCCCCCCCCTCTATGAAAACCTCAGGAAAAAAATTCCATATATTAGCCTACAAGTATTTGATTGACACATAGATTAATGCTACACAATTAAGGAGCGTTATCAGGTGAGTGCTTCAAAAATCACAATATTTCACAGGCAGGCAGGCTTCCTGACACCACGGTAAGTAGAAATACTTTATAAAAATTATTTAGAATCACTATCTATCATCATGAGAAACCTTGTGTTGTGCTAAAATAATTGACAGGTTGATAGCTGTGAAATGTTTCCAATCCAATCAAATACAACATAGTATTTCCAATAACACCACCAATACGCAAGGATTTACAATGGTTACCAATTTATTATGAAAAATGATGGAGTTCTAATTTGTGAGCAACTTGAGTGTATTTCAACTCCATGATCAGTGTCCTTCAAACCATCGCTAATCCAGTCATTTCTTTCATGAATAAACGAGCCATGAATATGCATATTAGATATAGCACAGCATGGGCTGCTCTGCCACCTTACATCCAGAAGGTCACGGACATAAATCTTCCTAGATGCTAAATATTCCCTCTAACTCAGCTAGGTATCGAGCAGCTCCCCAGTTTCCTACACCGTTGAAGAGAGGTGTAATTGGGTAGAAACCCTCACGTATTCACTCCCCCGTGGTTCACATGGACGAAAGAGAAGCTAGAATTAAAAGGATGGAGCTCAAAATGAACCCGCCAGGCACTTGCAGGCAGTTCATCAGTCACTTAATGTGAACCTAATGGCTCTCCCTCTTCCAGGAGCACTGCTCGCTTCCACGGCTGGCATGGCGAATTCGGCTGCACTTGCTTCGCTGATCCATTTAAGCTGTGCTGGAAATGGATCCTCTCCTTCACAGCCCATGCAGAAAATACTTTCGGGGATCTTCGAATAAAACCCCAAATTTCTGGGTCCCTTGGTGCTGGTGGACGAGGCAGCCAGGCAGTCGGCTTGGGGCTAGGGCCCAGCAGGGAGCTCCAGCCAGCCCCTCTCCCCTGCCCTCTCCTCTTCCCACTCCCATATTTCCTACTCTTCCCTTCCCTCCCAAGAAGTCTGCAGGCAGCATGAAGAGTGTGAGCTTCTCCTTTACTCAGGAGAATCAAAACAAGAGGTGGAAGATGCAACACCTCTTTTGTTTGCTCATTTCCCTTGCACCTTTGGAGTTATTTGGGCTAATTCTGATCTTGTTAAACAGGGGTTTAAGCCACAGAGAAACTCTGATGGGTGGTAAAGGAATAAAGCTTCTGCTATTTACAAAAAGTAAGAGATGTTCCTGACTCAGACCTGTTCTCTAGGCTACAGGAACACCAAAAGCATCAGGTAAAATTTTTTGCTTTTTTTGTGTAAGTTTTCTTTAAAGAAGAAATGCCTTTGGATTGTTGATTTATTTTTTTCTTTTAAGACAAATATTTGTTTTAAGCAACCATCTAGACACTTCCAGTGAGGTTCAAGTATCAGGGATTTCCTTTCCCCACCCTGCCCCCAAAATTAACAAGAAAGAGAAGGAACATAATATCCTAGAGTAACAATTAACCTTCAGCGTGCTTGCTTGTCATGCAGCATATGCAGATGCAGGAGGAAGAAAAGCTCAACTGAATGCACACTGAAGTACTGTCCTTTCAAATTCTTACTAGAGGACACAGGTTTATAAAAGAGTCCATTAAAAAACTGGACCCAATCCTGCAATAGGCTCTTGTGAGGCATGGAGGTAAATGTGGTCGTCCTTCTCCAAGGTCTTACTGCAAGTTGAGGACTTTCAACAGGAATTTTCCTAACTCCTAGGTTATTGAAAAAATATATGTAACTATATATATAACTATATATATATAAAACTCTCTATGGAATGATATATTTAACTATACATGTGTATAGCTATATATATAGTTATACATATAGTAGTAATGAACATCACTACCACTCCCTTTGCAGCTACCTGACACTTTTCACTAGATAAGCTCAACAAACTTCAAGAACTCCCACTTGGACCCAGAAAATGTTGTTCAGTTTTTTCAGCAGTAATCTAGGAAGGGTTATTGATAGCTTTTTGACATTCAGTTTCCGTGCTGTTCAGCAGAGAGGGCTGGGTCTGAAACTTGTGAACCAGTGTGAATTCCCTGCCTCCTGCTCCATGTGGTATTGCTCTGTTCCCCAGCAGTGAAAAAAATTCTCACTGTCCAAACAGTAGCAATTCTTGTTAGAAGGTTGTTTTTGTTTTCAGAACATGCTTTTTTTTCCCCCCTGTTCTGTATAATTGTTCCAAGAAAAGAGATATTATAGTAGGTTATTGCATTATTTAGATGGTATGCAGGATTGGATTATAATTTCCAAGGGAAAGAAGTCTAACACCCATCAGGAGTTATTCAAGCAGATTAAATATATCCACTGGTCTTAAATCCAGGCAGTGCGCTGGTTTTACCACTGCATGAAATAAATCTGGGCAGGTCAGGTTGGCTTTTTACCCCCCCCTTTTCTTTACCCAACCTGGCTTAGACAGCTTCACTCAAATATTTTCTTTCACATGTTGCTGGCAAAAGCATCAAAACCATAGCTGGGCTTATATTACAGCTGACAAATCACAGTAATTCATGATCAGAGCTACTGTAGTTATTCAGAGCAACTAGTGCAGCCACGGGGGCTGAGAGTGACTGACAGCACTGCAAAAATTACCTGCTAGAATTTCTTAGAGCTGCCAAGTAATTTGGGCTAACAGCTCTTTTCCTTAAAGAAGCACCTCGTGAAAAGGGTTGGCCCCATGGTACCTCATCTCTAGATCAGTCCCAGCAGTCAGAGGAGCAGGATGACCAGGACTAAATTAGCTGCAGAGGTCTATGATGTTGAAAAAGTTGTTATTGTCAATGAAAAAAAAAGTCAATTTAACAGCTCTCCAAGCCTCCCAGTTAACAGAGGAGGGTAGCCCTGGAAACGAGAACAAATAGGACAAAATCCCTGCTTTTAATCCATAAATACCTGCTATATGCCATGGATGGAGATGAACAGTTGCAGGTCCCTGCACGGGGAGAGTTCTCGCTCCTTGCTAGCACGTGCAGACCTTGCTACCACAGTCATTTCACAGCTTACAAAATTACACTTTTCTTTAATAGTGGTTTAAATTCTTTGACACGCCAGTGCTGAAAAAACCTGAATAATCTGCTTGTAATGAAAAGTGAAACTCTCATCACTATTTCAAGTTACAAACACCAGTTCTGTTCGGGAGAAGTTTCAGGGCCTCTTTTTCTAAATTTATCCAGGTTTCAGAATTACGGGAGGACAACCAGTCACAGCCTGGATTCCTTGTTTGATTTTACCCTCTTTTTAAAGGTTCCTTTATTTGCCTGAAGTAGTATAGAAAATAGTTTAAAGTTGGTGTATTTTGATCCTTCACATTTTAAAACCTCAGTTTTCAACTGGCAGCTTCTGGCTTCTCCAACAAGTGTTTCCAATACCTTTAGAAACTGGTGTATTGTCTGATAGACTGCATCTTCAAAGGCTACCTCTTTTCAGGGGAACAGAACTGGTAGTTTTATTCCAGGAAGTTTTCTGCATGACACAAGGATCTTTTGTGGGCACTTTGCTCTTTTTCTTTCTAGGATTCCTTACTCTAAAATAGAAGTAACCTTAGAGAAAAAAAGTACAAGACCGCTCTTTGTGTGTTCAGTTAGCTAACTGTCATGATTTTATGAGGAGTCTCATGATACTTGGTATTTTTCTTAAAACCCTAGACCTTGGAGTCATATGTATATACCAGAGTTTCAGCATTAATTAAGAGAAGAAGGTTTCCAGTCTGCGTGCATCTGGCAAGAACCTGAAAATAGTGAACCCTGAGAGCAGAAGAGAAGAGCCCTTAAACTGCTTTTCACAAAACTCATGTTTTGGGAGCTAAAATCCTAATTTCTGGAGGGACAGGGAGGTGTGGAGGCAGGGGAGATAGGAATCCTTTGCCCAGCATTGAGCTATGATACGTCTGCCACTGAAACACATCCCCTGAAACTCAGCCCTCTGTTTTTATTGTGTTAGGCTAATTAGAGTCAGAGGCCATTCAAACCTGAAACAGGAAATGAGATTTGGGGAAAACCCACACCCAGAAGACAGGATTAAAAGGAGCTTCCTCGAATCCCAGCCCATCTCTTACAGACAGACCGTGAAAGTTTCAGATGCACTGATTCTATTCTAAAAATTCAAATTCTAAAGTGAAATCAAGCAGAAGCAAAATACTGTCCCTTAGTCAGCTAACAAGTTAAGAAAGGAATTGGAGGGATCCTAACAGCCTGCAGGTCAGCATTCAGATTTATCATATCTAAGGCTTTATCAACTGAAGGACTAAAAGCATCTTTCAAGCTGCTCCAGGCCACGGAGAAGCTCTCTTTAAAGACAGATACTGCCAGTCTCTTCTCCCATAGTTAGGCTTTTCAGGACAAGGTTTTTTTTGGTCAACACAGAAGACTCTTTCCTTAAAGCTCCCACAGGGAAGCAGAGAGTGGATAATCCAGATCACAGAACAGGCCTTGCTCAGCTTAGTATTTTTTCCTGTGTCGTAACAGACATTTGATAACAAAGCAAACCTGCATCAGCAAGTCAGCCCATGGCAAAAAGAGTAATCCACTTAAGTTGGGTGGTTTCTGTGGTGCAATCCAGTGTAACACTGCTTCCCCTCTGGCAGTCCTTGCTAGAATCTAAGACATGTTATAAGTAAAACAAGTTTGTGAGGCTCAGACAAGAGACCACTTTGTAAAGTAACTTGTGCGTGCATGACTTGAAAGAGCAAGAAGAAAGCACACTTAGGACACGTTATTACAGGAGCTGGCAGCAGGTAAAGGCCTCCTTTCCTGTTTTAGCTGGTTTATTAGTAATATGACTGCAGCACCTTATGTCAGCTGTGAATTAGGACTCCACTAGTCCTGGCACCTAGAGGTGTTCCTGGTCCTAAAAAGCCCATGTGTGGAGGGGCTTTTCTGAGCTCTGCAGATAAAGCTCTCCAAACACCTGGCACCTAGTCAGAGCTCATCGGAGAGCCCAATGTCTGCTCCTCTTGAGGTAAGGGGGTACGTGTATGAACAGTCACACTATCAGACAGGGACTAGAAGGCACCTGAATGCAATTGCAGCTGAATACAGCACAGCTAGAGCATAGCCTCTGAAACCTTGCAAGGTTCAAGTCTTTTTTCCGTACATTTCTCTGGTATGCACTGATCCTAGAAAGAAAATCTTCATTTAACTTTTCTGCAGGCAGTTTAGGATTTTGCAGGCGAGTCCAGGATAGGTTTGCACTAGACATAAAGCATCTGCTATAGCAACTTCTCAGTCCTCTGCTGCTCTCAGTCTGGTCTGCCAGAACCCTCGCTCCTGAGCTGTGATCATTGGTTAAGGCATATGGAGCTGCTCTGCAGTATACACAAATGAAGCCATTGAACTGCCTCACGTTATCATCCAGTGTAAGAGCTAGACCTGTCCTCGGCAGTGAGCAGCCAAGGCACTAACTCTTCATCCTGCACAGGTGTCTGCTACTACAGGAGGAACATGAAGCCATTGCCTTTGGAGGAACTTGACCTACTTTGGAACAGGGACGTCAGAGTTTGCAGTCTTCCTCCCCACTTTTACTAGCCGCTGTTTATGTAGGGCCTCCACACCACTCATTAGAGGGGTGGCAGCAACCCAGCTAGAATATACTTCACTGAGATCAAAGCATCATGCAAAAATCCCATATTCAGTGTATTTATTAGAGATCAAATAACATCTATAAAGCATATGATTTTTTTTTAACTCTACTGATCCTACATTGAGCAGCTGCTTATCTCCTATATTATGGAGATCTGCCTTGCAACTACAGGGAGCTGAGGAAGAAAGAACAGGCATATTTCAAAATTCTTCCTTTTTCTGACTTTCTCTCCCATCCTTCTCTCAGCCCCTGCAAGCAAGAAAGAAAAGGAGCCTGAAGACTCTTGGTACCCTGCTACTACTTCTATCACCTCAGAGCAACCAGCTAACTCTTGCTTATTAAAGCCCCTCACATAAAATATAAAAATAATTTCTACTGAGAAAAAAGTTCTGGCACTATCTTTTCAAAATAAGGGTTTGATGACCAGATCTTTGCTCAAGAAACCCTCCCAGTTTTCCCAAGCATCCCACTTTGAGAAGAGACACATGGGCTGTTTATAACCTTACAGCTGCCACAGCTGCTTGTCCTTTACTCCAGCCTTGCTCCATGAACATCAGCTGTTTACCCCCACCAGCTCATCAGGCTGATTAAGATAAGACACTTTCTTTCTTTCCGCTTTCCTAGAACACTTTTTGCAGTATCTGCAGGCAGTAATTTGGGGTGCAGACAGGCTGGGAGGACTCTCTGAAGGGTTTTACTCTCCTGTAAGGCTATGCTCAGCAAGTTAAGCAGTTGCTGGTGGAGTTTTATGGCAGGATTTGCCAGGTAGGAAGGGATAATATGATATGCTATGGGAAATTTAAGAAGGGGAAGGATAATTTGGCAAACATTTTATATAGGTGCCCACTGGGGGGAAAGAATAGTCATACAGTTAAAATACTGGCTTTGTATTACAGTGCTTGGCCTTTGGCTTTTCCAGAGGCTTCCTGTATAACCTCTGACAAAAATCACTGGGAGAAAATTGTTTTTGAAGCTCTTTAGGCAAGAAAAATAGTAAGGAAAGTACTTTGGAGATCTGCCTTCCTCAGTTTCCCATATGTAAAAATGAAAGCAATAATGTTACTTTTTCTTCTCCATCCTTGTTGGTTTCTCCCAGATGAAAGGTGCAGGGTGGAGAGTGCCTCTGAGGACAGGCTGCACTCTGCAATGAAGACTGAGCTTCAGATGAGGTCTGCCCACACTGCAGACCTTTATTCTTGGTGAGCAAGCCTGCTTGGAGAGGAGGCCCAATGCACGCACAACCAGCAGTGTTGGCTGGTGTCGGTGTGGTGCCTCACACCGTAAGGGCTCTGTGCTTCCCGGGTTCCTGTGGGTCCTGACACAGGGTAAGGAGCAACTCAGCAGGTTTGGGAGGAGTTTGTGTATTTGGTTTTTCTTGATTCCACTTAGACTGAAATCACTTGACAGTATTCTTTGATGGGTGGGAGGGAGTAGGTGAAGTCTTGTGAAAAATCTTTACTAAAATACTTCAGGTTACTCATTTTAGCATATCAATTTATTGAGACATTTGGCATAAATTCTGTAGCAATTCTCCCCAAAGACTTCAGCAATTCGATCCTTTTTTTTCTAAAGCACTGTATACTTTAATTAATAGCTTTTATATTTTAGAATAGCCAAGGGCAAGCTTCTTTAACCAGAAAAATGTATATATTGACACACCTTTAAGGCAGTAAACTTTTGTGCATATTAATATTGAAAAGAAGCTCATTAATTAGGCAGTCACACACACACAAATCTTCTGATAGAATAAGTGCATTGAAAGTTTTAGATCACTTGGGACAAGTTCTGCCTGGAGCAAAGCTGCAAAGTTAATGCTCTGTATTAACTCTAGCAATCAACCCCCAAAATGGCTGCATCCCTCAAGGCCAGTCATTCCATTTGATCAAGTTGCAAAGCAAATTAGCATTCTCTTTGCCCCGGCTATGAGGCTTCCTATTCTTTTCATGAATGATTTATTGGTCTCCCCTGCCCAGGATATGCTTGTTTTACCATCTAGTTTTTCAGTGATGTTTGCCCCAACAAAAGGTATCCCCTGTGGTTTTGGTGCTAACTGGAACCTGCACTAGATGCTACTCTCAGTCTTGTACTGAAAAGCAGCATTTGCTGCATGGTGGCAGGAGTTCACTCTAGTGACTGCTTTCCCATTAATATTCCTTCAAATTCTGGCTTCTTTATTCGGATAAAACTCCCTCTTACAGAAATGTTTGCAGACTTCAGGGAAAGCCCTGCCTTTGCAAGGGGATGATAGCCAAACACTGCAGAGGTGACTCACAGTAGCTGGTTCTCTTGGAGGATATCTTGCAAAAAAGTCTGGGAGTGAAGCAAGAAGTCCCACACAGGATGTTTTCCATGTACTCTGAACCGTCACATGGATGCTGCAGGGCAGAGGTGTTCCTGAGCATGCCCTGCAATTCTGGCCCCCCAGTCTCCCACATGGGCAATGCTGGCTGGGGTGTATCGGGGTTCCCTCACAGCCTGGGTCTCTCTGCTATGGAAACTAGGGTCAGGGGTGTTTGCAGGGGAAAGTGTCTCATCCAGTCCTGGAGTCAGTGGAAATTCTCCTCTGTTCTGCACTTTAGGTATAGCAAAAGAACATCTGCTGGAACAGCTGAAACAGTCTTTGTCCTGGGGGTTCTTCAGCAACTTCTTTTTTTGTTTGTTTGTTTTTGTTTTGAGGTTTGCTGTAAAAAAGCAATGAGTAAAAATAAGATTGGGATGATGCTTTCACCCTCTTCCTTTCCCATATCTCTGCACTGTCTTGAAAAGGTTCTTGAGAGACAAAGTCCTCCCCACTTCTCTTTTCTCACTTCCTACTTCATGAAACCTTGTTATCAGTAAAACCCTGTCTGATTTTCAGGAAAACTCTGCTACAAGGTATGGAGGAGTCAGTCACTTTGCCTAAAATCTGAGTCGTCTTTCCCACATATTCCTGAGATGAATCAGTCTGTTAGTTTCAGTGTAGTCTTTTTTTTTGCTCCTGGAATTATTGACAAATACATGGAGAATCAATTCTAATGAGCTCTACTAACCTACTGTACAGACCCGATGCATCATGTGTATTAAGTAGAGACCTGAACTTCAGACAGGTACCCAAAATGAACATGAACTTTATCAGCTATAGTTTGACTGCCATGTATACCTACACTGATTTCCATGAGTTATTGCTTATTTTCATCTGTGCAATCAAGACTAAAATCAAATCTGTGTCTTCTGATGTCCAGAGAACAGTGACATGAGAACTGGTCTCTTTAGCACTCATGGGAGATGCCGGTACAGCCTGGGAAGAGAACGTGCAGCTTCTGACTTCTTAAAATTTAATGACACAGTTTATAGGGCTTTGATCCTCTAAGTTATCTTACTTACAAGCAGGCTCATGAAAGTCAATGGGACCTATTTACAATACAGAAAGTTAAACACAGGACTCGGTGTGTGCAAGATCTATAGCTGCAAACCCAATATTGCCTTGTAGAAATGTCATAACATTTTCTAAAAATTAATAAATGAAGAGATTGTTTCCTTTTCACCAAATATTGAAAGCAATTGGATTCTCTGTGCCCCTTACAAGTGTCCCTCATGGGCTGGGGCGGGAGATTTCAGCACTAGAGTTGAATACATACTATTTTGTACTTTGAGCTGCTCTATATATCTCTCCTGGTAGATGTGTTTCTCTTTAAAATTCTCAAGGATGGTTCAATCCTATAGAATTGCTATAACTGTCAATGAAGTGCCTCTGGCCATTTTCATAGGTTTTAGGCATAGCTTAGCAGCTTATTTGAGTGAAAACAGTGCAGAAATGGAAGAAATAGTCCTTGCCAGCTGGAGTTATGCTGTGGGCAGATTTCTCTTGTGTGTGAGTGTCCATTACCTGATGTAGAAGAGAAGCTGTTAAACAAGTCAAACCAGCACATTGGTCCAAACCATTCCATTCCTCATCACCAAAGCATATGAGCGTCTTTGCTTAGATGCTCAGAGAAACAACTAATTCATTGAATTTTCTATCCTGTCAGATGACTGGTATGGAAAAACTTCAGCCTGAATATTCTAGGTTTGGCAAAGTTATAATTTGCTGCAGATGAGATCTTAACACAAAAAAAGCATTTGGTTACCTTAATAAAGGACAGTATTGCCTATAAATATGTGCCATTGTGCTGGGAGGTATCATAAAAAATAATTAAAACCAAACTGCTGTTGTCAATGTTGACAGACATTAGTCATGTCGCCAGCCTGCGATGCATTGCCAGGATGAGGTAGGACTGCTCTGATCCCAAGGTGTGATGCTGAGTATCCTACAAGCTTAGCAGAAGATGCTGAGACAGCCTGGGCTTTCCTGGAGCTAAGGCCTGGAACCACACCATCTGAAACCAAAGGGTAACGTAATGGTCCTGTATTCTTAAAGGCCCTATCCTGAAGCCCAGTGATCTCACTCCTTCAGTTTTCTAAAGACCAAGCCCTGACTCCTTCCACAAATGACACACCAAATAGACCAGTTAAAAAGGGCTACTTGGAAAGGTAAGACTGCAGGAACCAGTGGTTCTTATGGTAGTTTTATGCTGTTCATTACTGAAAAGGAGTATTTTCCTGGTGCCTGACAAGACCAAAAAAAAAAAAAAAAATTGTCTGTTAGCTGGGTGGTTCTTCAGATTTTGTGCTCAGTTACTAACCCCAACTTAATGATAAATGCATCAGCTCTGCTTCTTTGGGTGTCTACTTGTCTGTGGCCCTGCTTGTTACGTGCCTGTCCTTGCTTGCCCTTTTGTCCGTTAAAAAGACACAGCACTCAGCAGAGGCATAGGGCCAGCCCTTCCACCTATGCAAGTGAGGAAAGGCACATGGCCTTTCCCCAGTGCACCTGCAGGAAAAAAAAAAAGAGGATTTCTTGATCTAGGCAAGGCATGTGGCTGACCATGCTTAGATGAAAAAAAAATCATATATTCTCCTGCTTTGCTTGAAATTTGGCATGGAACTTCAAAGTTAGTTTTAAGTACAGGACATTGCACTGCACTGGCCTGGAGTTGCCAAAGTTGCTAATGGACAGTGGAGGCCTGGATATAGCCAGAAAAGGTCTGCCAAGGCATCAGAAAGCTGAAAATTATTTTCTGGGAGAACGTATGCACCATCAGCAGCACCCACATACTGGTCCTAGGAGCTCTTTTAGTTGTTTCCTTCTACTGAAAGGTTTCTTTGCAGCAGTCCTCCAGTGAATGGGTCTCCATAAGTGCAGAACAACTGCTGCATCCTGTGTTGAACACAGGATTTGAAACTGTCCTGATACTCTCCAGAGAAGCGTTAAGTACCAGCTAAGTAAACCGCTTGCCTTTGCGGGCTGCCTTAACAACTGCTGAGGATGTCTTGCAGGAATCCTTCCCATGGGAAAGTGGGAGTACTGTGAAGGACCCACCTTTCCCCCTCCAGGACAGATGAGTCAAGAGTAGTTCATCCTCCCAAGTCCCAAATGTCACGTCTCACTACCCCTCTGCAAAAGGAACTGTGACATCTCCTGAGTCATGGCACTCTTGCAGCTTAGAGCTCCCAGGCTCTAGGGTCACTGCTCTTACAATTTGATTCTAAAGTATGGTGAGCAGAAAATCACAAGTATTTCCCCACAAAATATTTTGGAAAGAAAAAAAAATTCACTTTTTCCATTATTTTGGAAGAAAATTTCCAGCTACTTGCTTAAAAACAAACAAACCCCAAAGGAGAAAACATCCAGCTTCTGGCTATTTCCAGTTATGTGGAAATTATTCTTTCAGTTTGGGGATTATTTTTTGATGTGATGAAAACCAAACTGTTTAGATATTTGCTTTTTTTAATAGTTTCAGCAAAACACATTGAAAAGATTTGGCTTCATCTGAGTGTGGTTTGGGAACATTTTAAAATTCTCAAATATTCTGCAGGAAGAGAAATCTCTTTCTACCCAGCTTGGCCATCTGCCTGCTATAGTAATGATCATTTCCTTGCCTATTTTACCCCTTTCTTCCCTCTCATATTTGCACTTATTCTGAATTTCTCTGGACAGGGACTTTACCTTCCTTTACAATTGTTTGGCACCCTCTATATTTAGGGTATTACTTTCATGCAGATGAGAAGTAATGATAATGGATTTGAAAATGTATATTTAAGTCTAAAGGCTATTTAAGATTCCCCATTCAATTTCATAGAATAATTAGCAGGCAAATCTATACAGAGCTCTAATTTTCAGTCTTTCCTGAGGTTAATTTCTTCAGGGTTCAGTCACAGTGCTAAGTGTTTCTTGTAGAAGTTTCTAGAAACATTTTTCTTGGTCATTCCTCAGAACATAAGAATGCATTGGCCTTGATTCTTTGGCTTGTGGAAGCTCAATGTAAAAGCCCTTGGAAAAACTTGGACCATTGGACTTGGCTTAAAATGTTCAGCAATTCCATTTAGACATCCAGACTTTACTCAAAGTACTCAAGCCTAGAAATGCAAGTTTTTCTCCCAAAGGAAAATGGATTTTTTAACAGGACTTCCTGACTGCTGCTGGTGGTGATGTTATGGGGACAATCACCATTGTGGCAGTTCTTTGATGCCTCTCCTTCTGGCCCTTGCTGAAAAGTAGGAAGTAGTGAAGTGCCTGAAAACATAATTGATACTAGTAAAACTTTGATCAGTACTTTCATTAACACATCTGCAAATGTTTCAACTATACCAGGTAATAAAACCTCCCAGAGTCTTTTAATTGCCATTTTATTACAGATGGAACTGATTGTACCACCACCAGTTACAGCAGCCTGAGACTTTCCATGGCAAGCAAACGCGGTTAGGATAACCCAGCTCTCTAAGACCACAAGGCACTGAGCAGTGGAACCCGGAGCAAGCCCCATCAGCTTCAACTTGCTCATAGTAGTTTACTAGATAAATGCAGTTAAAAAAACTACAGTTAAAAAAATATGATAATAGAATGTTAGCCTGAGTTCCAGTTTGCCAACATTTTCATTTGCCTTTCTTAATCAAATTGTTAATAATCGAATGAAAATATCCCACTGCAGCACACGGGAGGTGGCAGACTCTTAAGTACACTTTCCTAGCCTGGTTCCACAATGTAACACTGTATGCACAGCTGCTTGTGGCTATCAGTTTCTCCTTAGTAGATTTTGGACCTGTTACCTAATTTCAACCCATTCGTCAGTTCATTCAAAGATATTAAGCACTTATACGTCTTAGAAAAATAGGTGCCTGGGTTCAGGAAAGTGATTTTGTCAGTGCTTCCACTAAACCTGCTGTATGAGCTCATCCCCTGTGAGACATCAGAATATCGAGTCAGTCTTGAGCTATACGTCCAAGGGCTACGTTGGTTCTGCTGCTCACGGGACTCTATTTCTGAAAATGATTCATCTCACTCATGCACTCCTACACACGCAGGCACTTTCCCTGCTCTCACCACAAACACTGCTTGGCAGGATGATTTTTTGCAGCTGTGTAGATACCCTCATGATCTCTTCTTTTCAGTGTCCTGTTTATCTCTGGGTAACAGGCATCACCTCTTCACTCCATTCCCCCCTGCTCTGATTTTATGCCATCCAACATTTCCTAATATCCAGTCCCCTTCATTAAATAATTGCTCTAAGGTGATTGACTGTGCATAAGCTTCCTTTTTTGTGGTCCCATTTATGTTTTGCCAACAAATGTCCCTAAAATACTGTCATTGCTGCTTAAATACTTTCTCATCCTTATGTGCTATTACTTTATCCATTTTTAATTCCACTTAGGTCGCAGTTCTGCAGCTTTGCCTCTGTACATGTAATATTTTTCTGAAGGCCTTTGGAGTATCACTGTTAAGGGTCTGTTGATTTGGAAATCACCTTCTTACCAACAATAAGATACAAGTGAAAAATTATGTCAACCCTCTGCTTCTACTGGGGTGATTTATAGCACATTCCTCCTCCCAGTTCATTCTTTTTCACACTTCTTTTCCTCCAGAAGAAATGGGCCAGAGGGCAAAGGAGCAATCTGGTTCATGGTTGAACCTTCCCAATGTGCAGAGGTCGGTAAGTCTGTTAGAGACACAGGGGTTAAATCTGCTACAGGGATCTCTGGTTTATTTTTCCCTAGAGCTTGGGTAACATTTCCTCTTATTTTGTTCCCTCTCATGTTTTTATCCTGCAGTTTGAGGTAAAATCATCCTGAAGTCTCCCACGCCCTCCTTGTCATCTTTGTTCCCTGCCATCTCAGCTTGTTTAAACCTTTCATTACTCAGAAACCCACTTCCACCTTCTCTAATCTGTCTCACCTCTTCTGCACAAGTCTGTGACCTTCAGCCCCCCTGGCTTTCATTCCTCACCAGAGCTTGGTTAGGTCTGATGTTGAAATCTCCTCTGTGTACAGACACTGCAGAGTTCCCCTTTCCAAGTTGTCATGGTTCTTGTGTTTTTGTAAGAAAACAACCAATCGTCTTCCTACCACAAATCACTGTGAGGCCATTTAGGGCAACTCAGCCTCCTTATCTGAGATCAGATCAGGGCCAGAACTAAAAAACCTGTGCCACAAACTCTAGGGAGCCTGGATCCAATTCTGCATATTACGGCAAGATGAGGAAGCATCAGGCAGATGTGCATTTTTATTCCACTACTTCTATCTCCAGTGTGCACAGTCTTAGTCATACTCAAGAACTTCTCAACACCCTATAACAAGATCTTCAGTAAAAGCCATTAATATGGCACAGAAAAAGACCAGGAGACCATGAGAGCTCTCATTGATGCTCTAGGTCTCTTGAATAGCCACCAATTTTTAGGTTAAATTACCAAAACAGGCACTCCTTAGAAGTTGACGTGCTGCAGAAGGCAGCAAAGAACTGTATACAGTACCTTTTCCTCTGACCTTGGAGAAAATCTCATCTCGACTCCAAAAAAAGGAAACAGCTTAACCTTATGTATATACATAAAAATGTTTTTGTGTCTGAAGCAAGATACACAAATAGAGAGAAACTGGATTTTTTTTAATATTCTTTATTGGATAGGAAGTCCTCTCTTGAATATGCAGAAATGGACTCTCAAGAGAAGCTGGGGTTTTAATGTTCTGAGCACCTGAATGCAAAGACCCATTTCTCCTTGTAGCCTTTCTCCAAGGACAGCCTGTTTGATTTTTCATGAAGCTGACTTGTTTTCTGCTCCCTCTGCTCTGGGATCTTCAGGGCTGCTCATCTTCCCATGCAGCCAGTTCTTCTGTCCGTGTTCTCAGGAGCTCATAGCACACAGCTCCTCATTATCTTCTGCCAAACTAGTGATTTATTTGCAGTGGTGTTCCCATTGCAACATCACATTGCAATCCCCCCTAGTAGTGTCTCCAAAGAACTGTATGATTATAATACAAATGTTTAAAGGCTGGCTGTGAATCTGAAGGTGCAATGCTGGGTTGGGTTTGGCAGACTCACAGGTAGCAAGCTTGGGTGGGTGCAGATTTCTGCCTCAATAATTAATCCATCCCTAGAAGCGTTATTTGAGGCTTGGGTGTCAGAGCAGATTTTGTTGAATTTTAATATTTCCTGTAACTTACACATCTCATCATTGCCCAGTTATTGTTTCCTATGCTCTCTGGAATGATACCACCTTCCCCTCGCTGGCAAGTTGCGGCTCTGTGAACATGTTAAATCTCTCATCCCATTCCAGAGTATTTTCAGCCCTCCAGCAAAGTGTTTGTAATCTTGTCACCCCATGTGGTTTGATCTTCAACACCCAGCAAGGGTGAATAAACTTGCCTTGTAACAGCTCCTCATTAAGGGAAAATGGCATGTGACACACCCAATGAAACAAAACAATGAGTAACAGTAACATTATAAAGGCATTTCAAATGTAGGTCTTGGATTCCAGTGGTCATGGGTCCTGCTAAACCATTGCCGTCCCAGCAACCCATCCTGTAGCTACAAGTAATCCAAGCAAGGTGGGAAGGGGAGACACCACGGCAGTAGACCTGAATAACTGAGGCAGTCCCAGAGGCTGCTTTACAGTTGCAACATTGTGCGACGAGTTAAGAAAGAAAGAAAATAAAGCAAGCAAAGTGCGTAGGAAGCATATTTCTTGTGGTAGTCAAGTGACACGCCAGTGTTCAGAAAAGCGCATGCAGACTACGTGTAGCTTCATGTGCAATTACGAGGGACGTGGCCATTTACCGCAATTGTGAATGCATTTGCAATTAGTACGGTGAAAGTATGGGCCTGAAGTTTCCAAGTACAAAAATGCCATTTATGCCACTGTTTAGGAAAAGAAAAAGGACATTAAACTGCAGTGGTTCCTGTTTCTTGGCAGGAATGGTAGAATTTTGTCACAGCACAAATTTGTGAATTCCCTTAAGATGTTATTGCTCATGCACAAACACCCGTGAGGTGATCCCTGCTTCTTTGGCAAAGTGACCACTTTCTGTAGACTCTGCTCTGTAAAAATAAACTGAATGGAGTAGTTCTTTCCCTTTGGATTTTTCTCACTCAGGAAACACCTATGCCCAAATCCTTAGCTGGTGTAAATCTGCAAAGCTCCTCTGACTTCAGTAATGCGATGCCAAGTTCCTCCATCAGAGAATGTGACCTGTTATTTTGGCTGAGCCTGTAAATTGCCAATTCTATGTTTTTGGACCAATTGTTAGGTAGCTAATCCTTCAATTTGCACATGCAGACAGTCTGAGCACTCCCATGTGAGTTTTGGCCAGAGCAAAACTGTAGCCAACACAAAGTGAGTGGGCAAGCATCTAGGTGTGTAATTCAAAGCATGCAAACGTGGAGGCTGAGTTTAGATTTCCCCCAAATGCAGCCCTTTAAGTCTTTTTTTTGCAATCTCCTTGCACACAAAAACCACACACACAGTCCCTCAAATCCCACACTCACAAAAACAGCTGTAAGAGAAGAAAAGACAATGAGGAGCATTGTGGAGGAGCAGTTAGTCAAATCTCCCCCTGCGTTCCCCACCCAGAGCCAGCACATGCTGGGAGTCAATCAGCTCTTAGGGGAGCCCAGGGAAAACATACACCCACAGAAACTACTCAAATAATCCCATTCCCTCAAATCCTACAGGACTTCAATGGTTTCAGTGTGGGACTTCCTCTCCACCGACTTCTCCAATCCAAAATGATATTTCAAAATGAAGTTTTGCAGGAAAAAGTGAATTTATTTTTCTGGGTGTTTTTTTCATCCGCATTGTGTTCTCCCAGAGAGAAAAAAGTAATTTTTACCAGGAGAGACTGATTAAACCTATGACTGTCAAAAGTGGAGCCTAAATGGAAGTTTGTGTGTAGATACCTGCCAGCGCGGTCAGTGGAGGCTCTGCTGTACCCAGCCCTGAAGACGAGTAAGGAAGGTTCCTAGCCAGGGGCTTAAAACCCTAAAACAGTAAGTTCTTCATTAGGAAAAAATAGTTCAGGGTTTTTGCTTTAATTGTTTGACTCATTCCTGAGAATAGCTGTGCAAACTACTTAGAATAATCTGAACTCTCAACAGGCTTGTTAGAGCCCAGTGTATCCAGCAAAGCCATCCCTGGCTGACTCCACCTGCACGTGCTTCCACTGACCTCAGCGAGCTGGCCAGTGTGGAGAGGCTCACCCGCATAGTTACTCGCAGTATTTTATTTACTATGGTAATGATGCAATGACATAAAGAATTAGGAGCCATGGAACAAATACCTGTGAGATTGGGTGTGCCCGCTAAGCGCTTCTGAATGCTCTGAAACTGAGATTGAATTGCTTATGGAAGCAGGACTCCTTGCTGATCGATGCTGGTTCTTGTCACCAGTCAGTATGTGATGAGTGAAGAGCAGCCTTTCTTCTGTTACTGCCATCTTTCCTCTTCCAAGCAGCCTGGGGTCATGACCTGTCCAGGACTTGGAGCCTGTTCACGAACGAAGTGCTGGAACTGCGAGATCCTTGTCTTTTGTGACTTGAAGCAAGAGCCAATGGAGGAAAAAGGCAACTTTCCGCCCACGTCCAATACCCGGGGACACATCCCTCGTGGTGCCATTTCTGTCACCAGGAGCACAGGAGTGGTGAGTGAGTCCTGGGCCATCTGCATCCCATGAGCGGAGCACTTGTGGGCAGGTGGAGGATTTGCTGAGACCAACAAGGAGGATGGGACATGTTGGGGCCCCGACATGCTGGTGGATCCCAGCAAATGCAGCTGCATTGAGAAAGAAACAAGCTGATGGCACCAGGCCGTGGTGCTGCCTGAGGCTGCCTGTGCCATGGGCTCCCCAGAGCCCTACTCATCGTGGGACCCGGGGAAGTGAGAGCCATTCCTTGGCCCCCTGCAGCAAGCACAGCTCAGCTGGGGTATCTGGAAAACACAGGCCTGCACACCATTGCTCTGTGCCCAAACACATCGCACAAGCATTTAGTTAGTTCTCTAATTCCTGAGGATTTATGAGCTTCCATCTTCACTGATTTGCCTCAATACAACATCAGAAGGTGTTTGAGCACATCCAGGAAGTATTAACGTGGGACTAAGTGCTTCTAAAAATACTATGCCTGCCAGAGAGGGTTAAATTTAAAGTAAAGTTGGGCTTGTGTTTTTTTTTTTTTTTGCCAGAAGCAGTACCCTTGAAGAGTCCAGTAACCTGTCTGTGTCTTCAGAAAATTACAGGTGTTTAAGCAGGCTGTGCTGAAAGGCAGACTGTGAGATAATAGGTGTTTTCTACCCCTCCAGGTTCTTTTGCTGCTGCTGTGACTGCTCCTTACCTCATCCATGGGGTCTGATGGCGGATGCTCTGCTTTGCAGGAGTGGGTCACCCCGAGCCTGTTGGGCAGGTTCAGTGGCTGAGCTAAGGCTGGTGATTATGTGCTGGGATGGTTTGCTGGGGCTGATCTTGCAGCTGCAGCGCAGGACCCGTCCTTTCCATGCACTCGCTTGCCATCGCTGCATACCCGATTCTGACCTGTCCTGAAGTGTGGTGGGTTCTTATCTTTTGCCTTGGTGGCTTCTGATTTATTACAATTTAACTCCCAGCTAGTCTGCTATTGCTGGGCAAACCCGCTGCAAATGCAATCAAGGAAACAGAAATGCTCCTTGCAATTTATAGTCTAGCCTGCCAAAATAAAAAGGGTGCAAAGATTGTGCCTCTCTTCTTAGATAGGTTACCCCAAAGGATTTTTCTCTTTTAGTCTCCTTTCTGCATGCCAGCCAGACAATATCTTTTGCCAGTGCTCCCCCTTCCTTTTAAAAGATCTAGAGGCACAATACATCTGTTAGGAGAGACGTTCTTTGTTTTACTCTTCCTCCTCATTTTCTCCCCTGCTACATTTTTTTCAATGTACTCTTAAATATTGAATTCCATCTTTAAAACTTTGTCCTATTGTCAAGCTAGAGAAAAAGTGTCAATCAGAGCCAGTCAGGTTCGTAAAGACTCCCACTGACCTCAGCAAGCCCTGGTCAGCCATAACACCTTCTTGTCTTGCACTGCCATGGCAAGAAGCGGTTTGAGTGGAAGGGAGATTGGGGAAGGTTACAGGGAAAGAAAAGTGTCTGTAGGTAGGCTTGAGGGAAAGGAAACTCAATTCTGGGACACCTCAAACAGCTGGTTAGCAAAAGTATTAATAACTTGCAAAAAGAATAAAAGGGATGGGCAAAGCAAAACAAGAGGACCTGTCTGAATTCCCAGTCGGGTTTTGCACACACCGGTGACGATGATTCACTGTCTGGTTTTCACTTTGTTCCCTTCCTTCGGCACTCGGCAGTTTCCTAACTCTTGTAAAGCTCTGCCTGTCCTTTCACTTTTCCTGACCCTTTTGCTTTTTTAATCTGGTTACTTTATTAGCAATGACCCAAACTCCATAAAATTTGGCCCCCACTTTCTCTCTGTTTATTTAATTTCACTTCATTGACTTATGCTAGAAATCACATAAGTGCTTTAAGAGCATAAATGAGAAAAGAATTATTATTATTTTTTCAGATCTTGCCTCACAATTAATAGGGCATTAACATTGGAAAGTTGATCAAAAATGTCCCCTTGGAAAGAGATATGTAGCAAAATGAAACTAGCTTCCTTTATTCCTTTCCTGTTTTTGCAGACATCTTCCCAAATTAAAACTGTCACCAAATATGTCTACTAAACTTTGGCAAGGCTTACAGCAAAGCTACTCCCTGAGCAAACCATTCCCGCTGAAACCCCGTTATCTCTCTTGTGCCTGTGGGAGTGTGGCACTAGTGTGACATGTGGCTCCCCACATCTGAGTGGTGAAACCTGCCCTGGCACTGGCACTGGGGCTTTGATGGGGTCGGGATCTGGCCCTTTTTATTGGTGATGACAAAAATGTGGGTCTGGTAGCTCTGACAGGGAAAAGAAGAGGCAGGATGAGACCTGCACGCATTTCTTATGCTATTTTTTACCTTTATCACTCTAAACCAAGCTGCAAGGCAGACAGGAGAGAGGGCAGGGCAGCTGCCTACGTCTCCCAAGGCTGCCAGCAAAGGATGATGGAACAGGTTGTCCCTGGAGAAATCACTTCTGGACTGTCAAGGACCTGCAGCAAACTTCCTGATAAATGACATTTTTTCCGTAATGATTTTGCTTTAGTCAGAAACAAAACATTACCTTGTCTTTTGCTACAAAGTGGGAGGGGAGTTGCTCCTCTCGTCTCACTCACTGCAAATTTCTTTTTTTTTTAAATTTAGAACAGAAACATCTTCTTTACAAAAATCTACATACTTTTCACTGAAGTTCACTAGTTTGATCCCCAAACTTTCAAACTGAATATTTTAACCAGCTCTTTCATAAATACAGTGCTGGATGTTCCAACCCACAGCAGGAGGCTTCTCATGCACATTCAAATAGTGCTGCATCTTTCATCACGGGAGAACTGTCCGTGGCAGGTCCCATGAGCCCCTTTTGCTCTCTGTTCAGGTCCAGGCAATCTTTTTGGTGTGTTCCTCCAGCGCATTTCAGAGGTGATGCCGGCTCCTCCGGATAGCAGACACTGCGAGGTGTTTGCTGCTGTCTCCCCTCAACACCCAGGCAACAGCCCTGACTCACAGCCAGCCATGTTCAGCCTCCAAGGGATGGTTTTAATAAGACTTTCTGTTTCAAGGGGGAATAAAATTATATTTTCTTCTCATCTCAGCCTCTATTTTCTTCAGCTCTCAGCAGGCAATGGCTTGGGATATTTATTGCTCTCTGTAATTTCTTTTGGGACCCCCTTATTTTTATTTTATGCATGGCCTAATGCAAGTGTCTCCCAATTTCAGAGGAGGAAAATTAATTTGTTTCCTCTCAATAGCAAAGTGTTTGCTTTTGCCATCAAGTTGAGCTCTAGATGATATTCACCCTGGGCAGCGGCCTGGGCCTGCAGTCCTGCAGGGCTGTCTTTGGGAATAAGCCCCAGTGAATAATTTATTTTTCAGTTTGGCTGCTGGGAGTCAAGGGGAAATTCAGTTTAATTCAAAATCCTCCTTCCCTACACACATGTATATCTTTTTTTGCTGTGCTTTACCAGGTTGCACAATGGGTAGTTTTGCTGCTATAAGCCATATGCATGTATTCTTGCTTGTATGTTTTTATATTTCTATGCTCAGTGCTGAGCTTGAAAACGTCAGCTACTCATAGCCAGCACAGGGGCCACAACACAGAAAAGATGCTCTCTGCATCCTGCCAAGATGCCAAACAAATATAAGATCACAAGGACAAAAAGGTTGCTTTGATCGCCTTTCCCTCACCCATGTGCTGCTGCAGCAGGGCATGGCCAGACCCAAGGACGTGGTCAGTGGCCAGGGGCAGCTGCTGGGAGGTGGACAGTCCCTGCATGGCAGAGGGCAGCGCACACATGAAGGGGACAGGAAAGTTCTTCGAGTTCTGTGCAAAGAGGAATCGGGAGTCTCAGAGCCCACCAAAGTGTTTCACTTCCTCTGAAGATGGAAACTGTGAAGCAATTACTGGCAGTAACCTGTTTTATCATTGTGAACTGAACTCCGTATTTGACCCTGTTTTGAAAGGTGAGGAAGGATCTGTCTAACTCTGTACATATTCTTCTGCTTTCTCTTCCATTCTAGAGCTAGAGCTCTAGTATTCAACAAGTAAATATATTGCAAAGGGAACTTTGTTGCCATCACTAACGTGGCCTGACAAAGTTCCTGGGGCACTCATCTCTCTTTAAGGAGATGCTGCTGAAATTTCTAGCCTAACATCCTCCAGGACCAGTTTATTTCTCTGCAGTGTTGTGTAGTGGTTATTCTTCAGCTTACACATGCTACCCTCTCCCCTTAAAGGATTCTTGTGCCTCTTTGCAGCCCATGTTTTGCTAGGCTAGGCAAGGGCCAAGCCCTCTAGGCATGTTCATGCAGAGGAGGGTCCCAGGTCTTCTCAGGCTCCGCGCTGTGCCACTCCTCGCAAAAGAAATGCAGGCTGTCTGTGTTGCATGGGTCTCACCCATGCTCTGTACAATGACATTTATCCTTCCTGAGCAACAGGCGGTGTGGTTCAGGACCGATCTTTTGAAATGATAGTTATTTGCTGGATAGGAATTCCTGAAAGAGGAAGTCCCTCTTGCACCCCAGTTCCTTTTGCTCTTAATCGGGCCATGTCTCAGAGTAACCCAAGGTAAGAGGATGGAAAACCACGTGCATCTCACTTCACAGTGCTCCTCTGCTTCCGCAACTGTGCTACATATGTCGGCAGTGCCTGTGGTAGTTCAGCACCATTAAACCCTCGTGTCCTCCAGGGCAACAGAAAGTTTCCAGGGGTCTGACCACTTCAGCCTCTCCAGAAGCCAATGGGATTTTTCCAGGGGAAAAAAGCAGCTTTAGTCACATATTTTGGAGGTAAAAGATACCCAGAATGAGGTTTTCCATTTTCCCCTTATGACAAATTTTCATTCAAAGGCATTTTCAGTCTAAAGTCTTCTGCTACAGGCATTGGACTAGAAAACAAAGTTGAACTGAACTGAAGCTTCCCCAGCTGGGGTTAGCTGAACATTGAACTTCTTTCTGGCAAAACAGGGCTACATGTGTCATTAAATCAGTAGGACATTATTTTGAAGTGCAACCTACCAAGGCAGGCTTGCTAAGGAATAGTATGGTGTTTTCAAGACAGAGGGGCTTATTTCTTATTACTTTGTAAAGCTATTTACAGCTAAACTGTGTCATCTAGGTTATACAGGGTCACTGAGTGTCTGAATACCAGACAGGTGAGATACATGTGTATTATCTCTGATTTTTTTTTTTTTTTACCATACTTGCTGTATAAGGTATATTTTCACTTCAAAACTTAACCTCTCCTTGCATCAGGTTGGAGGAATTCACCATGTTGTGAGTCAAAGCTCAGGCAAGCACTAGAAGAGATCACTCAGGGAGGGTGTGGATTTATATCCCCAGACGCCTGAGAACAGGTTAGGCAAACAAGGAAAACTGTAAATAAACCTGATCCTGCCTTAGGGAACTGAGGTGAACTACAAGACCTCTCCAGGACCCTTCCAGACTATTTTCTACTGCTCCAAGACCAGAGTTACAGCAGGAAAGGGAATTTGGCTCTTTGAGCATTTAGTTACTCTGGCAGTTCTGAATTTAACACAGCCGTCGTGTACTCAGTGAAGCACTTGAGCATCAAGGATGGTGCCATGAAAGAGGCTGTTCTCTGGAATACAGAAATGCCAGCTTGCAGCTCCAGTGAAGGTCTCCTGCTGAGGACACAACAGCATCACCAAAGCTCAGAAGCAGTCTCCAAAGAGGTTAGACAATACCCACATCTGCTAATACCAAACTGAAAGGGGCCCTGCTGTAACTATGGGGTTACAGTCCCAGAAAGAAGCTTTTTTTTTCCCCCTCCACAAACACAGCAAGATTTGTTCCCCTCCTGTTAGCAATTGAAACATATATATCAACATTAACCCTCAGGCTAACATTAAGCTCCTTGACTCATAGACTTTTCAGATCAGGAGGGACTATTACGCTCACCTTGCCTGCCCCCTTGCAGAGACTTCAGAACCTCACCCAGGTATGTCTACATAAAGTCATTAATTCCTGTTTGATCAAGTGCAAAGCCCTCACCTAACCTGGAGAGAGGAAAGGCAAGAGGGCAATGCAGCCACATGGCTAGTCTCGCATTGTAGGACCAGGAGTGTGCATACTGCACAAGCTCTCTAAAGGGGATGCATATACCATTTCTTCTCCCAGTGAATCTGCACCTGACTATCACATAAGTGCTAGAGAGTGACGAAGTGGCTAAGCCACCATCTCCCCTAGCTCTAGTAGTCAAAGATTTTTTTGTACACGTGCATCTGATTTGTGGTTTGACTTTTTCCAGTTTTAGCCAAAATCTATTTGAGCAAAAAGCTGCCTATATTTTTATCCTCGGTAATACTGCTTAGCTTTTATCCAGTACTCTTTATCAGCAGAGCTGCAAGTGATCTATCAAGAGGGTCAGTATTTCCTCCCCACCCCCCCAGGAAAACTGAGACACAAAATAATTTATCATAAGTTGTATTATTATGGGTTCATATTTCTAAAAAATAAAGGACCACAAAAAGTGCTTTTCCTGTTGTCTTGATTGCATACACACTGGCAGTAACGGCATATGCAAAGTTATATTCCTAAAAAAATATGATTTCTTGTCATCAATAACACTGTAAAAGTGGCTCTTTGGAAAATAAAGCTCCATAAATCTGAACCATTCACTCCTGCATCTACATTTTCTTTTTCTTTGAAAAGTTTTGTGATAGTGGAGAAATAAAGCCTACAAACTCAAATTAATCTAGTCTCCAGCTAGCCCTCAATAAATGTGGTTAAATCAATAGGAAGCAATACAATCAAAAAGTAGAAAGAAGTAATGATACCCCACAATAGAGGCATGAGAAAGGCAACTGCAGACCCTATGGAGCTGTAATGCTGGGTAGTGGATTAGTCAGAAGGAGGCACAAACTGCTAAACAAAGCAGCCCCCCCCTTCCCTTCAGTGTACTAATTAATCAGGCATAAAAAGCTCATCAAGAAGCAGTCCAGCAATGAGAACCAGACTGAAGCAAGGTTATCCTGAAGGTTAAAGACACAGGATCTTCTTTTATTACTTAAAAAAACAAACAAAAGAAAATCCCTCTTGTCATCCTCCCCTGATACACCACTCAAGGGCTGACTTAAACCAACCGCCTCTTGCAGGGGAGGCAAGATTGACAGCTGTCACTGAGGCCTTAAATCTTCTCAGGAGGGGAAAGTGAACAACAAGGGCTAATACTGAGGATGGCTCATCAGCTCTGCCTTTCATTTTCCTGTCCTTTGTTTTTCAGCCTGGAGCTGTCATTGCATTTACATCGGTAGCCCTTGGTAGTTTCCTGGCTGTTGCCTTTTCATTTAAGTCAGAAAAGCTCAGCTCTCCAGGCAGATGCCAAAATGAGTTCCTGCATCCACAAGTGCTCAGCATCATGTGAACATGGTGGGAACATCCAATTGCAGAGGTTTTATCTGCTCCCGTGACTGCTGACATGCACCAAAAACCTCAGTCTTCACTGGAGGTGCTAAACACTGGAGAATGGGGTCTTGCCTTCAGTTTTGGGAAATGTTGATGACTGCATGGAAAAAAAAGCCCATGCATCAAATGGCAGAGTGTTTTCTGGGCCTCTGGATGATGAACAAACTGCTAGTGATCTTGTTCCTTAGGTCACTAGGAAATGGCCACTGTGAAGCAGGACCACCTTGGCTCAGTAGGCATTAGGGGTGATGTATACTACTGCCCTCTACTGCCATCATCACTGTCGTGGTTTAACCCCAGCCAGCAACTAAGCACCACGCAGCCGCTCACTCACTCCCCCCCATCCAGTGGGAGGGGGGAGAAAATCAGGAAAAGAAGTAAAACTCCTGGGTTGAGATAAGAACGATTTAATAGAACAGAAAAGAAGAAACTAATAATGATAATGATAACACTAATATAATGACAACAGTAGTAATAAAGGATTGGAATGTACAAATGATGCGCAGGGCAATTGCTCACCACCCGCTGACCGACACCCAGCCAGTCCCCCAGCAGCGATTCCCCGCCCCCACTTCCCAGTTCCTAAACTAGATGGGACGTCCCATGGTATGGAATATGCTGTTGGCCACTTTGGGTCAGGTGCCCTGGCTGGGCATGAGAAGCTGAAAGATCCTTGACTCTAGTCTAAACACTACTGAGCAACAACTGAAAACATCAGTGTTATCAACATTCTTCACATACTGAACTCAAAACATAGCACTGTACCAGCTACTAGGAAGACAATTAACTACATCCCAGCTGAAACCAGGACAATCACCCAGATTTAACCATAGGTCATGCCTCAGAGTCATGCCTGAGTCTTCTTCAGCTCAAATGGGACAGCTGTTCTTGGAACAGGGCTGTCTATGTTAGGTCCTTGCAACCTATGTGAAGGTCTTGATGGCCATGATCCACAGCAAAGAAGCAGCCATGACATATTAGTTAACAAAATAGTGTAGCTTCTGGTAAACAACCTTAATATATCTCAAACCAGTCATTCAAATGTTTTTTTTTTCTGCATAGCGGTCAGCAGTCTCCTGCAACTCTATTTAAAAAACCTACATTGCATCTTCGGAACTTCATCTTGCGAAGCTGCAGTAAGGTCTCTCTGGGACTGTATTACCTAGATCTATATATTATGTCTTTTCTTAGTTACCTGGTAGGTAGAGACATGTCTTTTAGTACTAGACTCTTAGTTGGAATATGATTTGATCAGTGTTGTTACCTAAATGCTTCATGGAAGAACAGCTGGTTCTCATTTCTTTGTATTACCCCAGCTCATTGCAACTGCCCCTAAAGGGGGCAGTCTCAGATGTGCAGCTAAGAGCTGGATTAGACAGGACAGTCCCCTCACCGCCCAGGGTTATTTGGAAACCCAGATACCCAGTGCTGCTGACCACTTTTGCCCAAACCCAAGTATCATTTCTTGGGAAAAAGGAAGAGGACTCAGAGCACACAGTCCGTTTGGTGGCTGCTGGCATCAGTCAGGGGATGAAGTGGCCAGAAAGACAAAACCAGAATATAAACAGGCAGAAGGGAGAGGGGACACAGAGAAGAGAGATGAGGGAGGAAGTGCTAACCAAAGGAAAAACAAATTCGATCTGAAGTATAAAGCACTAAAAAGGTGAGTTGGCTGTTATTGAGACATATGAATGGAGAAAGAGATAGACATGAAGAGCTCAGAAGTGTTTGCAGAGGTTTGAAGTACCAGGGCTTTCATACTCTCTGCAATTTCTGTGTGAAGTAAAATGCTTTAACAGCACTGAGTTTTTCTACTGACTAGAAGCTGCGTTGGAGGAGGTGTCCTTCCATCTTGTTGTTCCCCTCCTTACTAGGCTTCTCTTAATCAGGAATGAATACCCAACTTAAACCAGGTAGGAGTTTTGCAGTGCAGAGGAGAGATTATTGGCCATAAATGCTTTTATAATTTGGCTACAGGAGAAATTAAACTAAACTGAAGAATGCTGGCGTTACTGGAGAAGAGTGGTGTTTTCTCCAAGCCTCATGTTCATTTTTTATGCCAGTACATCACAGGTGCCTCACTTTTAGGTGGGCATGAGAGGTGAGCAGCTGTGTTCTCTGGCATGTTCCTCTCTGTCTCCTGTGAATCTCTCCAGAGTATCCAAGGGAAGAAAATGCTGCTCCACCTTGGGCCAAAGGCTATGTCTACACCTAGCTAGGATAGACTACCCCCAGGACAGCCTGAAGCCAAGCACCTCATGTTGCTATTTCTGCAGCCAGAACTCAGCCCGGGCTCTGTGAGCTGGCAAATAGCATCTGCCTCTGCCAGGAGCAGTACTTGGTCCCTTGTAGGAAGGACCCAAGGCCATTTTGTCTGCCCTACATTGGTCATATGAGAAGCTGCAAGGCATAGCACTGGGTGCCAGGGCTAAGCAGTGGAGGATACACCCAGGATCTCTCCTCTCCCAATGTCAGTTGGATCACCCACAACAAGCCCCAAGGATGCTTCCACAGGTAAGTGAAGTGAAAAGGAAGTGAACATTGCCTCAGGTGCCACTTTGAGTTTGTGTTCACAGAGCAAAGTAGCTGCAGTCAGTGGATCCTTACTGGAGTAATTGGAAAGTCTTGTGTAGGGCATCTAAATGTACTTCTAAATTAGGTGCAAGAATGAGTTTCAACAAGGGCATCTGAAAAGGGGCATCAACTCCAAAGCCCAAATGGAAAATTTACAGCTTAGGTATAACTTCAGTGTTGACTTGTGTTTTCAAAATATGGAGGCCCACCACCATGTTAGGCAGAAAGTTAATCACCCGCCAAGAAGTAAAACATCCTGTACCTTGAACAGAAAGATTTCATCACCAACAACTGTCTGGACAAAAAAGAATTGAAAAGATGTTCATGTACTTAGAGGACATGCCACTTAGGTACCAAACATACATCCACATATTAAGGCATCACCGGCAGGAGGAAGAAGGGCGTCTTTGAGAAAAAGAATAACCTTGAGGGCACAACAACTGTCCCAGCATCAAAGCTGCAACAAAGAAAGAACTGCCAAGGTATAGTTTTCATCCTGTGTCCCTGTCTTGGTATTAAAATGATAGTCAGGGAAGGCAGTGAAGGTATGGATGCATGGCTGACAAGCAACTTCATGCTAACTAACCTGTAGGCTCAGCCCAGAGGTTGTAAGACCAACATAGCAAAAAAGTGATCAGCTAATGCTGATCATCAGCAGTGAACTGAATCTGTCAAGGTGTTACCTTTATTTATTGCTATTAATAACACTGGCAGATAATATATTTTGCTGTGATAACGTCTGATCTTCAAAGATTAAAGTTTCCTTCCTTTTAAAGCTACTAAATAGTATCTTGCTTAAAAGACATCACAGGTCACTGGCTTTTCTGGCTCTTCTGATACTCAGTATAAGCAGTATTATTTGCATTGAACACAGTAGACCTTTCCCTCTGGACCTAAAGCAAAACCTTGGAAAGAAGGGGAATGTGTACTCCTTCCTTGCCAAATGGCCAGGTGAATTGATTTTTTTTTGTAGTTGTCATTGTTTCTCTGTCATTAGCGCTCTGTAAATAAACTTGGCAATGTCTCATTTTGAAGCTGCCTTTGCATACTTAACTTCAGACCTCATGGAAAAGAGGGTGAATTAAAGGTGCATTATGCTAATGGATATGCTGAGAATGATGGGTGGTCTTCTAGGACATAGTCTGCAGAAACATGTGCTGTTCTGTAAGAGTGACAGGCAGTTTGAGTGGCATGTGGAGAGGGAGGAATAACAGGTGGGGACCAGGAAAGTCATGGTATTACAAAATCGCAAAGTATCACAAATTGCAACTTTTGAACAACATCCAGCACTAAAACATTTCCAAAGAGAAAAAGGCAGGTAAATTCAGATTCTGCGACACAAATCAATTCTTTTAACGAATGGAGTCAGTGAACAGGGAAGAAAAATCCTGTTTTAAGCACTTTTCAAATGCCACAGGTACAAACTGCAGTTTTCTTGATTGAAATGTTTGTTTGGGTTTTTTTGCTTCTTCCTCACCTTTTGAGATCTGCAAGCACCAGCAGTCAGGAAACCTTTCTCCATATCACTACACAGTATTTAAGTGGACTGTAGTATTGCAATACAAGTGTCTGGGTTCCATTCCTCCATACAGCTGGAAGCAGCAGGCCCCTTACAGCTCATGCTTGGTGGGGATGTAAATTTAAGTGGTTATTCTTGTGCTGTGGAAGCAAGGGCTGAGCTGTCCATTCATCTTTGCTTGAGGTTTTGAATGATCACAACATACAGAATAGTGGCATTAAAGCCTGGGCAGGAGAAGAACTTCTTAGTCCAGCATCCACCCTGGTGATATCTGTGAATTCAGTAAGTAGTAGGACCAGTCAACATTGCTTTAGGTGAAATTACAATTATGGGAAAGTACCAAAAATGATGAACAGTTACTATGCAAGGGAGCTGGCTCACTTTCTCAGTCAGGGTCATCTTGGTGCTATGAAACATAAGTTTTTTTTGTAGTGAGCAAGAGTGAGAAGAACAGGAACTTCATCTTGAATCAGGTTTGGCCTGAAAGTCTGACAGCAGGTTTTGCTATTAGAACCGGCAACTGGGACAGAGCTTGTTAATTTTCTTTTTATTTTCCTGTGAAAATGCAAACAAAAGTTGGTGAGGCTTGTAAAAGACTTGAAAGTCACTGTCAAAAGCAGGCAGACCAAGAAGCACTGCAGGTTTGCAGGTAAAAGATGATAATTTGAAATGCCGAAATGATGACTATTGCTGGCCTATGCTCCTTGTACTAGTGGAGACACACATTAGGTCTGAGATGGGTTGAATCATGTTCTGGTGTCACGTTCCTTTGGCTGCAGAGGAAGCCTTGGAAAAGCAGGGTTTTATTTTAGATAGCTAAAGCTGGGTAGGGTGACTCCACACCAGAGGGGCTATTTTGTTCACTTGAGGCAAATCCATTTAGAGCTTTGATTTTTAGCTTGATCCTGGAGCTGAAAGGACAGATTTTATGCCAGACTGAAATTATACTGCTGGGTATGAATTCTTGGTCTTCTGAATGAGTTCATTAAAGGATTGCAAGAGATGCAAACATCAACTTCTTGCTGATTTTCAGAGATATCTGGCATGTGCTAATTCATATCAAGAAAGAAGGATGGGAATGAAGAAGCCCATTTACCACATTCAGCTCTGCTGTAACATAATGAAACTCAGTAGAAAATTTGGATTTGAGAGCAGGTCATGCCCAAGTGTAGGAAAGCTGTAGTTCATAAAGTCATCCAACAAAGTCCTGCACTGCCCTTTCAGAAAGCCCTGATGTGATCTGGCTTCAGGGTAGAGCACTCTTACAAAGTACCCAGATTAAGTATACAGCAGATATAGGCTATGACATGGTCACGCAAACAACAGCTCTTATTAGAAAATTAGGTGTCGTTAGGGCCATTCTCTGGCAATGAGGCCAACTGACCTGGAATGTCCATATTATGAAGCTCCTCTAGTCACCACACAGGAAGACTGAACACACGGCATCTCTTGGGAAAGGTCTCTGGCTGCACTAACTCCTAAATTCCTGGGACGTGTGTGGGAGAGCGCTAATTGATCCAGAACAAAAATGTGCCAGGGCAGGTTCTAGGAATTTAACAATATAGACTATCAAATTCCAATGCCTGGGAATATTACCTGCCCCTGTTTAATTTACTAGCAGCATAGGTGTAGCCCTAAGGGCTTATGCACACACACAGACACCTATGGTGCATTTGAGATGGTTTTTGAAAGGTGCCTGGCAGATAATGTGATGATCAAGAGGCTGACTTAAGAGAAACAAACTCACTGCTGCATTTCTGAGTTCACATTAGAGCTTTTTTCATTGTGCTTCCCATGGCTAGAGATCATTCTTTCACATATGGACAGCACCTAAAGTACTGCTGAGAATATTGGAGATAAATACATAAATAAAATATGTCTCCTTTACTCTGCCTCATCCTGTATTCTAGTCCAGAAGACAGACTTTAGAGGTGCATTTCATGCAATCTATGTTGAGAGTAAAAACCCAGTAACTGCATTTTCCTTCTGACTGTGTGAGCCAGAAAGAGTATGAGCCACCGGGGAAAGGAGAACATAGAAGGCTTATTTGTCCAGATTTCAAGGAAATTCACTTCTCCCTGTGGATTAATTCTGATTGTACAATGGCAGGCTTTAAATGTTTGATTCTTGTTTGTGTCTGTTTTTTAACCCGTATCTCAAGAGGATTTAATTAGATTTGATGTTCATGATATGCTATTTACCGGATTATGATGAGATCAGCTGATAAAGCTTGACATAAACTTGGCAACTTGGTTGGTGCTTTCTCAGTCTTTAGAATTTAATTATGGCAATTTCAAAACAGGAAGCTTGGAAACAACACGGGGATTAAGGACTTGCTGTTGCCCCACTGGGATCAGTAAGAGTTGTGCCATTGGTTGTCACTGTTGTCACCGGCTCTCAGCACGCGCAACCGTCTGGGATGTGAGCGCACATGTTCCTGTTCTGCCTAAAATGGACCAAATGCCAACGACATTTCTCCTCGGAAATGATTCTCCTGAGGAATCCCACCAACTTCAATGGCTTTTCGTGGCTAAGGTGAGAATGGAGTTAGGTGACACTCTAACGATATATGTAGACATACAAAAGCTTGGGGACTTATGTTTTCAAGCAATCTGCCAGGGAATCTGCGTGGATATATATCTCAGTGCAGCATGAAATAAGTTCAAATGCACAGGGCCAGAGCAGATGGAGTTCTTCGCTCTAAAGATTATTTGCATGAGTGTGCTATTTTTCCACACTTCCACCCATTTTAAGCTTTCTTTCATTTTTACCATGAACAGCTACTTCTGCTGGAGGCTGCTCTGTTCCTTCTGTAAGCCATCCAGATGCCAAGAGCCAACACACTGCAGTGTACACAAGCAAGTTCCTTCCTAAATCTACCTATGGTTAAGGATCAAAAGATAGTGGTTGAAATGCAGAATCGTTTCTTTTTATAGCTTTCCACAAGCATAGAGATCACATCTCTCTCTGTTTAATCTGTATTTTAAGCACCTAACAAATAGCCTTGCAATCAAAGCATCCCAGCACCCACAGCTCTTATTGAAACCAAGGGGGTGTAGGTTACTCTCAGAACCAAGTCACAGCTCTCTTTTTTTTTTTTTGAGCACTTTGTTACCAGTGCATGGTGCCAGGTAAGTGGAGTGCCTTTCTCCTGTTTTCCAGTGTAAGGAAGTGAAGCAGGCATTTCTGATATTTTAGCCCTCAGATGGTTAAACATGGATTCTTGGACCATTTTAATAATGGCAAAAAATGTAGATGTATGTGCAGGGAGAACCAAGGGGATTCAGGAGCAAACATTACAGCTGGGATTTGAGGGCTTCAGACACTTCAATGTTTTTGAGAATCCTGTTTCTCACCTTCTTTGGAGGAAGCATCTGCTGCAGCTGATGAATCCACTGCTGCAGAGAAACACCCCAAGCCCAAGTATGAATCCAGCCTGTCTGAGCTCTGACAAAAAACGTTTCCAAAATACCTTTTTGAATTCATTGTCCTTCCATAAGGCACTGTGTGGTCCTTCTTTAGAAGTGGGAGGGAAACAAAAAAAAGTCCTCCGCAAATTGAACTATAGTTGGTTAGAAAATATTATGAGGTTTGATCCTATTTCAACAGGTTTACAGATAAGCTGTAGATACACTTTTCTGGATAAGTCCCACTCTATCCACCATTACACTGCATGGTAACTGAGGTAGTTTGCTCTGAGGTACTCTACCCACAGTCTACGTCCTTATGTTAAAATTGATAATTGCTTGTCAAACTGATTGACATTTGTAGAACTGTCTTTTCCATGAGACATTACTCCTTCCACACACACCCACCAAAAAAAGAATAGACAATTTGATTTTGTACTGTTTTTCCCCTCTTTTAAGCACAGTAACTTTTTCTGCCTAAAAGTAGTAATTACTTAATGAATAGTCCTCCATGTTTCCCTGTCAGTCACTCACTGTAATGAACAACTCGTTTTGTCTGCTTTGTTAACAATAAAAAAAAGTATTAAACTAATAATAATAAAGATTTTCTAGGCCTTCGCTGTTAACACACAGGGTGCCCCACAGAATGTATGATTGGGATAATGAGAGGGGGAGGGTGAATTTTCTCTCTAGACATCAAACAACATTTTGTAGTTTTCTTCAAGCTATGGGACTATTTTCCCCTTGCTACTTCTCCTGTATCTTCTTATCTTCAACCACCCTGAATAATTGGAGCATATTTAGGGAACCAAGTCCAGCTATTATTTGTTCCCCCTCTGTGAAAGTTTTTTTTTTTTTTTTAAGCCAGATCTGTGAACCACTGTTGAGCTGTCGGTATTGAGGTCAAGGCTTTTTACAAGCTAGAATTTTTATCATGAACTGGAGCCCAGAGTTAATTGTACACAAAGACACATTGTTGTTTCCATTAGGATTTACAGTACCACTGAATTTTAATTATTGGGTAACATTTCTTCCATTATAGCTCTCACTCCTCCTCCCCTTTTTGTGCCAACCCATGTTTCTTTTAGTTGCAGCGGCTTGCAATGCAAAGTGCAAAATAACCCCAATAAATAAACAAATTGTGACCTCAACTTTGATGAAACATTATATTTGTCCCTGCCTAAAACATAAAAATGAGGACAAAAAAACCCCAAGAGAACAATTTAATGCAAGCTACAAACTGTAATCTATTGTTTCCTGTTTATCGGCACTGGTTACTTTTAAAGTTCAAAGCCCAGTCCTAGACAAGAGCTATACAGGAGGTCTTTATCATTGCTGGGACAAAACATTCACTTCTTATTGACAAAGGCTCTTGTAGGCATTAAAATGTTCTCAAATTCTTTCTATTTGATGATAAAATAGACATGCTAAAATGCTTCATCAATTGCCATGAAGCAAATGCTTCTATGGAGTTTTCATGCAAGTAAAACTAATAATTCACTCCTAGACTGTGAGCAGTTTCACAGACAGAGTGTTTGTATGACTGAGCCTTCAGTCTTTTTTTAAAAGCAACAAGCAGTAGTTTCAAAAGGCATCTAATAAACATGAGACTGTATGTATTAATTAGCTTGGCTCTTAATTTTCCTCCTGGTCTCCAAGCTTGAGTTCTGTGCAATATGTGGAGCCTCAGTCTGTGGAGCAGAGTTGCTTTAAGTAGCCCCAAAAGTGTAATGGGAAAAATTGATGCATTCAGTCAATAAAAATCCCTTTTCAGAACCAATTGTATAGATAGTTGGCATCAGTTTATCACTTAGTCTCTAGCCACTTCAGTCCTGTGTGTTTTATGAACCATAGATATACCTCGTATACACAAAAAAAGTTTTTTGGGCTGGATCAGTCAACTTAAAATGAATTCAAGCCCCAGTGGGGGATGACATCAGAGGTGTGGTGGGTTTCCAAACTGAAATAAACCCAGAGAGGGCCCTGGAGAGGTTTCGTGGGTGGGAGGACTGCAGTGTGTGCAATGCATGGGGTAGATCCCTGTTGTGTGCATCCCAAAGGCAGAGCCTTGCCAAATGCCTGTGTCCAGTCTGCAGTGCCAATAGTCAACAAGGAGGGAATAAGAAGGCTCCTTTTTAATGATTTTATGAACCTTTCACTCCCTCTTATTCTCCTGGCTGTGTTCTTCTCCCTCTCCCCTCCGGTTTGCCTTCCAGCTCCCACCCACAGTGTAGCTCTGATTCTGGCTCTGGATAAGGTGGTCTCCATGCAGTTCTCCCAAGTGCCCATATTTGCCTTTTGCTCACCAGGTCAGAGTGTGGTCTTTGGGTGCGTAGGAGGAATTATTCCCTTTCTCGTATCCAGCTGACCATGGCTGCTGCCTCCATGGACAAGCCAAGTCTTGGTCAGCCAAAGGGGTGGGCAAATACTTGTTTCCCTTCAAAATTTCTTGGTAATGGGAAGAACCTATGAGCTGGTCCTGGGGGAACCCCAGCAGGACCTGTAGAATCACAGTGGTGCTGGGTTTACCTCCTCCACTCCCGTATCTCTGGACTGAGTGAAAAGCTTACATGAGCTGGGCAAAAAGTATCAAAGTCAAGGGGAAGGGTAAAGGGGTCTGTACATCTAGGAAGTCATGAATTGCTTAATGAAAACTCATCCACCCAGCAGCATGACTGCAGAGATGGAGACCAGTCTGCTGGGCTGTTCTCTGGTTTGACTGTTGTGATAAATGCTTAAAGAGATCAGGTTCCAACCTCTTTCTGTGGATGCTGTTTCTTGTGCATGTTTAGGGTGGATCACATAGAAATTACACATCTTTAAGAACCTACTTTATTTACATACTTAAAAAACAAAACAAAATTGATTTGGAGGAAGGGACACAGGCAACATGGGGACCTTTTTCCTCCTGTTGGCTTACTGACAACAGTGTGGGTGTGCAAAGGAGAAGCAGCACCATAACCATTACAAGCAATATTGTCCTGTCTCTCAGCCTCTGCAAGATCTGGATCCTCATTCCTGCAGGATGCAGGAGCAGTCTTGGGTTCCCCATTGCTTTAGCTCTTCTACTATGGGAATAGACCAGTTCTGAGGGTTAAAATTTGAGAGGGAAACGCAGAGGAAATGCCACCCCCCAAAGGAAAATCTTCAGCAAGATACCAGGAGTCCCCTGTTCTCCAGGAACGTTGCAGCTAACGAGAATATTGGGTCTTTTCAGTCAAATTCCCATTGATTTTGCCTCAGAAATAGACACCAACCTTTTGACAGTCTGTGCCTTAATAACAACTACTAACCATCCTTGGAAGACATAGAATGACTCTTGAGATGAATCAATGCCTGTCAATGTCTCTGGGCATGTAAACACACCAGTTGCTCTTAAAAACAAAAGGGAAAAGTCATGCAGTTGGTTGAGATTTCTGAAACTCATCCACAAGGGGAGAAGCCAATGCACAGTGTGGGTGCTGTGCTGAAGGCTGCCTGTCCTTGTTCTTACAGACAACTCATGAGGCAATTCTGTGTCAAGGAAGCAATGGGACTTCTCAGGGACCCAAGGGGGGGCTTGGCTACTGTCACCACAGAGTCAATTAAAAAAAAATTAAAAAAAATTAGGGAAGAGGTAGGTACTGGTCACTGTGTACCCATGGCTGGGAGAAGTGAGATTTACTGTGCCCTGTTATGGGGCAACAAAGAGAGCATAACAGATGGCTGTTGGATTGAGTCTTAGGAAAGAAACGCCAAATGGGACTGTGCCTTTGAAAGAGCCTTCTGTGCCTCAGAAGGGCAAATATGAGAGAATGGGTCATAGCTCTATTCTGCTGTGGCACGTTGGGAAGTGATGAGAGAAGGGTTCCTGTTGTAAAAACGGCAAAAGATCAAGTCTTTCATCGATGACGTGAGGGCAAGACTTCAACAGAGAAGTGACTAAGATCGCCAGCTACTCTCATGCTTGCAACAGCTCAAGAAGTGATCTGGTTCTCTGAAGGGCAGAGCACGCAGCAGCACCCACTGGGTGACTCAGATATTTGGAAAATTACTTTCCTTAACTGCTGGTTTTGGAGCCTTACATTGAAACTCCCAGTTTTGCAAATATCAGTTTTGCTAGTTGCGTGTGTTGTGCTGTGCTTGGACAGAGAGGCAACAAAAATGCAGAGAGGGCTGTCCTGGCATCCAGCAGCTGCTCAGAGAGCAAACCATGGTCTTTTCCATGAAGATGCCTTTTATACCGCGCAAATCTGCTTGGCAGAATACGTACATTTTGTCATGCAACATGACCACTGTCTGTCTTTCTTTGGTAAGCCTAGTGGCCAGGCAGCAGCCATATGTCTAAAGAGAACCTGTCTTAGCTCTTTCAGAAGAAACTTGGCTGAAAAGTTAGATCCTAACAATGTTTTGGGAGTTGCTGTTAGCACAACTGATAGTGGCAAAGCAAACAATTCCCTGTGTAAAAAAGACATTTTTCCCCCGTCAGTGAACTTCTTTCCATAGCTTGATGAAACGGGATATGTTGAACTGACAGAAAGTCCCAGATTTACAGAGTGTAACTGAAGGATGTTTTCAACATTTGGTTTTTCCAACAAAATCTGAAAAAATTTTGATAAAAGAAGGAAAAAAGAAAGAGGGAATTTCCTCTTTCCTCTCTCTCCACCCTAATTTTGACTGGTTTTCTTGGAATCTTTATAACTCTGGGGATTAAACTGAGCTCTGCATGTGCATTTTTTGTACATACAATTAACAAATGCTTGTCTTTCACCTCTTTTAGTAAGCAAGAGAAAACAGAACAGGATTAACTTTGCTATCCTCCATTGAAAATGAGTTCCCCTACTGAGCAGTAAGCACAACCATGGAATACATGGTACTTACTTAATACACTGGAAAAATATTCTCTGCTGGACTTATGCTCTCTTTCCTAAATTATTTTGCTTGTTGTTTCTTGGGTTTGTTTTTTTTTTTTTTTTGTTACAGCCAGAAGGGACAATCAACATAATTTCCGTATGCAAACTGGACACATATATTTTTTCCAGTAACTTTAATGAGAGCCAGGCTTGTGTAAGGAATCTGAGGGTGAGTTTCTTCCTGCTCCCTCTCACATCAAAAGAAAAGTTTTCATTGACTTCATTATTGCTAGGTCAGGATGGAGTAAGATATTGGGAAATAATACTCTGAGAAGAAAAGTAGCATCAGCAAGATGCTATAGTATCATTCTCTTATCGCAGGTCACTATCAAATTTATATAAATGTAAATCACCAACTGCACTAATATATTGCAGAGTACCTAATGCAGCAGCTATTTAATGAAGCAGAGGAGTAGCAGCAATGTAGTAGAGGAATACTCCCAGTGTTTTTATGCAAGTTTTATCAAGTCTAGAGAACCCACCGAGTTGGAAAGGCTACTGCCCTTCATTAATGCAGTAATGCAACAATGAATAAATCAGCGTGTCCTTCAAACTCCCAGGAGTCCTCCAGACCTATACACAGTGTGATTGTAAGATGAGGGGAAGGAAGGCAGGGAAGTCCTAAAGATTAATCAGATAATAAGGGAAATTCCTTTGTCCCAAGCACAAGGTCTTTTCCCTCCCCAGCCCCCCTGAGAACCCACAGAAGCTGTATCACCCCCGATTTGCAGCAGAGATAAGGATGCCCAGGCCACAGCAAGATGTACAACAAACACAACTTTATCTCCACCGCCACATGCAGGCTCAGGATCAATAAGCAGTCATCACTTAGACATCTTGCAGGAAGGATCTGCGAGATGAGACACCCCCTCGTGGCCCCCCCCCGCTCCTTCCCAGCCTTAGAAGTCCCTGGGTCACATAAGCAGGGCCTTGGAAGAAACAGGAAAAACTCTTGCCCCAGGTATGAGCCTGGGTCTCAGCAGCAGCAGCCAAACAAATGACAAAGAAGGAAAATGCTTGATTTTGACTGTGTTTGTTTTTTCTTGTTTGTAGAGTTTGCTTCTCAAAGCTACCATTGGAGAGAAGTTTCATTCTGTGTGTGCTTTCCTGTAGGCCTGGCAGGAAAACAGAGACCAAAAGAAAGGAAAAAAAAAAATCCTGATGCTGGAAACATCTGGATTTTTATATGTGCTTAGCATCTCGGGAGAGTCTGGTTTTGTTTGTCCTTCTTGCCAATAAATTCAATGCTTTTCCCTGAAATATATGGGAGCAGGAAATATATATTAAAGATAAGTATTCCTGTTTAAACTCAAGCTTGGGTTATTAACAACAGTGTGGCCGTGATGAGAAGCAGTGAGATGATAACCTTTATGAGCAATATTATGCTATCTCCCAGCCTCTGCAGAGTTCGCTGTAATCATTGTGTAACCCAGATCATCAAAGGAAAGATGAAATCAGATAAGCAAAATACTGTTGTGATTTTGCATCAATGCTATTTATTTTATAATTATTACTTTTCTTATCTTTGGTTAAAATGAGGGTGAAAACCAATTTTTTATTTACACACGTTTACATATATATACACGTATATCTCTGACCTATCAGACCCCTAAAAAAATGTATGTCCATATATTATACTACCTCAGGAAGACCCTGGTTAAATTGCTGGTGGCTCAGTCAGATGGTTTAGCACACAAGCAGGAGAGATGCAGCCTTCACTGCACAGAGGAAGCCACCTGCAGACAGAAGATGATGGACAGAAACTTTTAGAAAGGCAAAGCCTCCTTCAAGAAGCAGCCAAGAGACACCAACATGAGGAACTGTCTTGAGTGGGTGAGCACTGTTCTGAAGCTTACAGTCATATTGGCTGGGGCTGTCCTCATTCCCCAAAGGAGTTATGATTTCTGAGATCCAGAATGATCCCATCTAGGCAAAGTGAATGGGGCAGACCACTGGAAATGCCTCCTCTGCTGCATCTTGAATGCCTGTCCCAGCCTCCACCTCCAAATAGGCAGATGGGGGTCCCAAAGAAATACTCCCCATGAGGTGCACTTCTACAGGTTTCATATATCTGTAAGATCTGTAAAAACAACAGCAATTTGGGTGCTTACCTAAATCTTTTCTGAGCTAGACAGAATCCCTTCGTTTGCAAAACAAGGGGATGATCCCGTGCCCACTGAGACAACTGGGTACTTTATCACTGATTTCAGCTGAAAGAGGCTCACACCCTCACTCTGTAACTTTCTTGAGGTCAAGTTTGCTTCCTATATTTCCAGCACTTCTGCTTCTGGTCCTGAGTGGAACAGACTTTCTTGTGGGTATGTTTGTACTTCCCAGTCATTTGCATGTAATTTTATGCAAACATTTTTATCACAGATCAGTTCACACAACCACAAGCTGTGTTTTTATTTTCTCTGTCAGCTGAAAGCTTCGTCTACATTGCTTTTTTTCCTCTCCTTGCTCCAGTATGACTACATCAAAGTAATTACACAGGTGCAAGCCCTGACTCTAGATGCTCTGCATTTGTGCAGCAAAATATTCTGGTTTACATGTACCTTATACTGGTCTGAGCCTAGGTGTCTCATACCTTGCCAGCTCCAGCACTTTTGGAGCTTCAGTGAAACATATGTATTAACAACATTGCAGCAGAGCAAAACTTGGGCAGGCAAGCAGACCTTTAAGACATTTCTTGTCACAGGAGAGAATTAAATTCTTTACAAAACAGGCAATTCTTGTGTTGGTGGATCATTTCTTCAAAAGGCTTGAATCAAAAGATCAAACAAGGCTATAAAATCTTCCATTTGCCAGTCAATGACATACATTCACTTGAAGTGCCTCGGTAGTGTCTGTCCCAAAATAGCTGAGAGGATGAGAGGTAGTGCTGGTGGAAACAGAGGCTGAAGGAGCAGGAGCAGACCACACAGGGACGCACCATGGGGAGGGAGACAACAGGCTTGTGCAGAGTGATTGAAGCCCCCTTTTTGCTACTCCAGAGAGCAGAAACCCCATGATTTCACAGGTAATAGGTAATGGTGATTTAGAGTGCAGAGCTCAGACCAGATCAGAGTGGCAAGAAACATCAGCAAGCTTCAGTTTAAAATTGTTGGGTTGGAGCTGTCACCTCCACAAGAATAATGCTTATTATATGGTATCCATTTCAACTGTTCTCCTGGTTGATTAAATACTAGCTCTTATCTTACAGAACACTGGAAGTTGTTGCTACATCACAGTGTGGATTTATCAATAACTAATTCCTAGCTGGGGAAATATGTATTTCACATATGTATACACAAGGTGCTCATTGCTCAATATTTAAAACATTCCTGATCTGAAGTTAATACTCAGATTTTTTCACTCTTTCTTTTGGTTACTCTTAGCAGTTTCAGTTACAAGGAAATAGAAATTCACCCTTTGAAGATGCCAGAATCTGGCGCAATATGAGAAACTGACTCCCCAGATGAGCCTTGAAATGCCAAGTTTCAGCCCACAGATTTTTTTTTTCCCAGCCCAATTTTAAATCCTAGAAAACAGGCATTTATGGTGGATCTCCTGAGGCAGCTCTCTGAACTGTAAAAGCACAGACTGCACCACGATGCCATGAGGGGCCAGGAACTGCTCATGGAAAAGCTCCATGTTTTCACACGCAAAATGGAGTGTAAGGTCTTTGTTAGTACAGCCCTGAGTATTTCACATTATGGCTCCAGGAAGAGCAGCACATTTAACACAGCGCTGTGATCATGGACAATGCAGCTACATTCACCCAGTGGTGGATGGCCACAGGATAGGGATCACGATTAACTCCATCAGTGCCAAATGATACACCTAGCCTGTGCTCCAGCAAATGCCCCTTTCTTAATATGAACAATAGAATCAAAATGAAACCACATGGCATGTCAGGAGCTTTTTTTCCTATAGTTATTCATGTACATTTTTTTTTTTCTCCTGAAAAATGATCAGAGCCAAGGCACGAGCAGGTGCTGCAGGATCTGAGCTGCACTGTCAGCCTCTTTAATGTGACCTTGAACTACCAACCACAAGTACAGACCAGAATACGCTGGAGTGTGCTCTACAAAGGAATATTCACAGAAGATTCAGATCAGTCTTAAGATTGGATTCACCATCAGTCCTTTAACTCACACTTCTGCAAGTAAAACCACACCAGAGAAAGAAACTGCTCCACCTTAGTAAAACTAATTCCTTTTTAGCCCCCCCCCCCCTTTGTTTTTCATTATTTCAATGGTGGAAAGTTTCCCGAGTTGTTGGAACAAAACTGGGAAGCTTTTTGATCCAGGAGCAAATGGGTTAAAACAGCTTCAGAGTTTAAAGCTCTGCTTTGCTCATCCTTAATGGAAACTCAGGATCTGAATTTAGAATTGTGTTTGTTGAGAACAGGGAAAAAAGCGTCAGAGAGGAGGCTGGCAAAGAGAGATGGTATGCACAGGAATTAAATGCGGTTGGTGTCACTGCGCAGGGCGAGTCTGAACTATGTATGTGCGTGTAAGAATTTGTAGTAGTCTGTGTGCTGGCAAAAGAACTGGCAACCTGCCCTAAAATATCTAATAGGCTCCTCCTGAGTTTTTGAATCCCTCCTCAGTGCTCAGTGACAGAGGAGAACTTGATCCCGATTTTAAAGCATCCATAAGTTAGGGATATGTGGGCCATGTATGAGGTGGTATTCAAATTAAAAAAATAAAAAAGATCAGTTTGGACCTTAATAGAATTGGGGACCATGTGTAGCATTCGGAACCAGCTCTTCCCACATCAGAATTTGGGGATGCCTGGAGATTGGGCATGTGCCTACTTCAGAACCAGGATCCAATTTCAGATGCCTTCTCAGTCCCCAGAATACATCACTGTTTGCAGCCTGCGTTTCATGATTCAAACTTATATAGCTTTTTCTGCATAGAGAAATCAAATGAGCTGTGTAAGTTCCTCAGAAAGCTGCTCTCTCAATCTCTAAATACGCAAGAGAACTTGAAGTTCCCTCCTAAGAAAGAAGTAAGCCTGGCTGGTGTCACTCAGTGGCTTCTTTACTTTTTGCAGTAACTAGCTGACTAGTCCAGCTTTGGCCATAGCCCTTGCCAATTTAGTTACTTATTTCAGAGATTAAAGATGCAACAGAAGAGCAACTGCAGCAGCCTCCATTTGCTTTCTGTCTTGATCACGGCTCTTCTGCATTGCTGACTGATGCTTGCCCATGCTATAAACTGAAAGTACTGCAAGAGCTGAGGAAGACTTCAACAGAAGACATCTGTGGGTAGACCAACCTAACCACACTTGGTCCATTTGGATGCCCTAAGGTGTCCTTCATGCCACAAGTTTCCTGAGCAGTTTTCATCTGTGCATGGGTTTGCATGAATGGCAGGTGTGTCTGTCTGGGAGAAAGGGCTCTGACCTGCTCTGAACAAAGCCCGTTCAATACTTAAAGACACTGAAGACAAGATGGGTAAGAGGAAGAGGAGACATCTCAAAATAGCATTTCTCATGTCATACGGACTTACGGAAAGCCCCTGATTGCCTGGCAAGAAGGGTTTGTATTACTAGATCAGTTTTGCACAAGTGTCTAGTGAAAGCCATTGGACTTCTGCAGAATCCCTGTAAGAGGAACAAACCCGGTCACCAAAAACAAAAACAGCTGTGCTGAGAACTCTCCATCTGCCTCTGATGGCCTCACATGGCACTCACAGAAAAGCATTCATCCTCCTATTTATTGCAACTGCCTAAATGCATCTTTATATGAAAGCGTGGAATAGCTTCAAAAGCCTCTATCTTAGGAAAATAGCATGCATTTAATGGCCTTCCAGGAATGTATTACATATAAATTGGACAAGATCATTTAGCCAAGTAGCACTTAATTACAGCCAGCAGAGCGGCACCCAAACTCCATGCTTCTCCTTCATGGTGGAGATCATCTTCCTTGGACAGAGACTATAAAAACCAATGGGACTGTGTAGACTCAGCAGGCTCCTTGCCAAACGTAGATACAGTTGAAGGATCCTGTATTTTCCAGCTCTTCATGACCCATACTCATCTTTTTCTGTACCCCAGCAGACTGGAACTGCACCCAGGACAGTTGCACTGGTGACTGTGCAGAAGCAGCGTGGGACCTAGAGGTGGTATTAACTGACTGAGGCAGTCAAAGAATACACCAATCAAAGTGTTTCCCTCTACTGATTAAGGTCCTGTGAGGCGTCACCTGTGTTTTAATGCTTCTCGTACCCACAAGATCTTCCCAGAAGGCCACAGTGGAAAAACAGCTGCCTTCCAGCAAGCTTCAAACTTTCTATCCACCTTCACTGAAGCAGATCAAAGCAGCTGTCACCTCCCTGAAATGGAACATTTGAGTGGTTAAACTGAAGGCCAAAGAGGCTAAATTAGTATTATTTTTAGCCAAAGTTTGCTACCACTCAGCAGAAAACTGCCAGTCCAGCCAGCATACTGCTTCATGTATAAATATTGGTGCTCAACGACACAGGTATGACTGGGATATGAGAAAGGTCTGGGAGAAATTGCCCTCCCAGACAAATGGGAGAGCCTGTCTTCAGCATCGATGCACCAAAGTGGCAGAGCAATCCCTCCTGGTGCTTGGGGGAAAACTGCCCCTCTTGCAACAGTCCCTTGGTAAAGAAACTGGGGCAGCTCAGCATTGCTTGAGGGACTGACCCAGCCCAGCATTGCTTGAGGGACTGACCCAGCCCAGCATCCCAGGAAAGGACTTGGTGGTGGGAGCAAAGGGCCTGCAGCATCTGTCGCAGGCACCTGTGTTAGTGCCTTAGTCACCTGTGATGGCACCGACTCTCACTTCTTGAAGATGGGAGGGCTCCTGAGTTACCTCCCTCCCTCTCCTGGCTCCATAGCTGGGGCTGGCACCGACCAAACACTCCTGCTGATGGTTCCCATCAGGATCCCCTCAGGGCTGGGCTGCCAGCACACGCTGGGGGACCAGGTACCCCAGGGGAGCAACTGACAGCTCTCTTGGTGTTTGCAGCTCCAGCTGGAGTGAGGCGAGGATGAGGAATGCCAGATTTAGATTTTCGTAGACATCTCTGGTGTTGATTAGTTTCGGTGATACTAAATATTAACATTCGTGTCCCCTGAGTTCTTTGCCTTTCAGAACAGGACGCCTACTCATTAATTAGTTCAGGCTTTTACCCAAAGGGTTATTTTGGGGATAGGCTTAGAGTTATAAAGTGCTCAGTCTGTGCTCTGACCAAGTAGTTTGCTGTGAATATGGAGTTGACATCACATCATTTAGTTCATTTATTTAAGTGTTGATTTGTAGCTGATGCACCCACGGGTAATGCTGACAGCAGCTCCAATTTCTTCATTAAAATACAGTGAAATAAACACAGCCCTCACACCTCGTCTTTCCTTAGCTGTAACCTGCTCACACAAGGAATAGTCATAGCATCACTGATGACAGCTAGGGCCACTCAGCAGTGGTATCGCTCTTATCCCTGATGTTTCTGGATGGCATCTGAGACAAGAGAATACCTGGGACTCCACCCAGCTGAAAGATGTTGTCAGTATCTCTGCAGACACAGGAAATCTCCTGCTTAATTTAGGGCATGAATGAGATCGTTGGTATGGACACAAAGCCTCCTGGCAGAGACCCGGACCTGTGTTGGAAGGATGGCTTGGCCCTGGGGAGGCTGAGGCTCTGGTTCCTGGCCCTGCTGTTGTCCTTTGTTGTGCCTCCAGCAAGCTGGATCACCACCCCACGGTCTCAGTTTCCCTCCGCTCCTTTGCCCAAACTTTTTATTTCTTTCAGATATCATTTTGCCCTGTGTGAGCACCTCACCAGTTTTAATAGCACCTTGTAACACCGCTGGCCATGGCAAGTAAAAGATCCCATGAAATCACCGGTATGTGCTCCAGTCAGGGAGTAAGGAACACAAAAACCCTATCGCTCCCAATGGCAATGAGAAAACTGTTTACTCTTGAATATCTCAAAGATGTGATTTCAGAGAGGGAAAACCGAGGCAATGACAAGTTTTTGCAAAACATCCATGGTATGATAGAGATCTAGATCCAGCTCCCCAAAGAATCAATGTAATACACAATTCCCTGGACTACCCTTCTTCTTTAGTCATATAAACAGTGAGTTTGTCAGGGCCCGGAGAGCTTGCACAGCTCCTAGCATCTCCCAAGCTCATTGTGGTGGCTTCCCTGTAAAGTACTGCTTGAACCCCTAAGTTCTGGATTCTCCCACAGCAGGTTATAAGGCTGGCATTTGACATGTGCATGGAAGAGGTTGGGCTCCCTGTGCTCAGCTGTGGTTTGGAACATGTTGTTCCTTAGAGCCATGGCCATGGCAGCTCGTGGCTGCAGGGACGGTCTTACAGCTCTGCTCCAGGACCCCGTGCTGCGGCAGTGGCCAAGTCTAGACGAGGAGACATGTGGCAGGGGTATTGTGGGGGGTGGAAGTGCTGTGGCAGAAGGGTATAAGCCAAAAACTAGACAAGTGAGTTTCACTTGCAGATCACATGAGGTTCCGTGGTTTGCTGTCACTGCTGGGAAGCATCCAGAGTATCATTTTGGGTCAAGCACTGACACAGGGAAAGCTAAAAGCTGGCAAAAGCAGGTCACTTCCACAGCTGCTAGGACAGTGGAGCACTGGGTAAAGGCTTTGGCGAGGGGTTGGATGTCTTACTGGGCCATGGCACCTCCTCTAACCTATGCAGAAGGATAACACAGCTGTACATATCTGTGTGTGACCAGTTTGGAGGGCATACATGAAGCTGGCACAGATTTATGAAATGCTAGCAGAGGACTGGACTGGCTGACTGTGGGAGTGTGAGGTACGGTCTTTTCTGCACAAAGAGACAGCTGCAGCTTGTCCCACTGCTGGGACCAACATTTTCCCTTTCCCTCCTCATGGGCACTGTGCTGCCACATTGCTGCTCTTGGCTTATGAGAGAATTGACTCCCAGTAGTAACAGTGGAGTATAGTATAGCTTGTGATACGTACTGGACTCCTTTGGGAAGCAATATACTTACTACAGAGCAAATAGTCATCATGGTAATAGCAGTAGCTGTGTCTAACACTATGACATTGTGAACATCACCCCGATTAAAGTTGTTTCCTCTCACTGATTGTTACTACAATTCAAACTAGAACCTCGAATCAAGGAATTATCCCTAAATAGTTGTGAAATGGCTTCTTCTATCTGTCTCAGAGTTATCTGGTTTGGATTGCTGTCACTATGAAGATAATACATAAAATGCATGAGAAGTCTAATCCTAACTACCAGTTCCTATCCTCCCCTGCAGTTTGAGTTTGTACCTGTTCGTGGATCCTAAGCTGGCCCATCTCCAGCTGGAACTGATTTCTAAATCAGAAGGAACATTGGGTCCCCTTAAACCCTGAGCAATTTAAAAGTTCTTTCCCATCACAACAGCTTTGACCTGGACCGCCTTCTTTAAACTGCCTCCAGAGTATTCTGTTTCATAACCAAATTGTTCATTATTGTTGCTGTCTCCAAACTACATTTCTGAATTTAATGGGACTCCTCTTTGAGATGTGAGTTGCACAGAAGCAGTCTCGATGTCTCATTTTGGCCATTCTGTGTCTGAATGACCTGACCTCTGTGTGGGAAAGTTGGTGACAACAGAACAGCATCTCTCGCGATAAAAGCACTCCATATTCATTCTGTGTTTATAAGTATACAGTAACATCACGCTACTTTAATTATATGTTTTCCTGCCCCTTCTCTTTCATCTTTCTGTAACTTTGTCAAGGTTGTAAACACACCTAGGCCTTAAGGCTCCTTCGGCAAGAATTGCTTTTGAATCCATCTACGTGTTTTCCTTCTATGGAGCTCAGTGTTCTCTACTTCTCCAAATTGCAGGGCCGCACTAAATGCCTGAGAACAATGCATGCGTATAAAGCATATACTATAAAAGCAGAATCATGTGACAGCACTAGCAAGCATCTCCAATGAAAGATGAACACAGAGACTGCAAGAGGCTTTCTCACGTGTAGTTTGTGAGTGCTGGCAGACTTTCCATTGTTTTGATGCTCCGGTTTATTAAAACCTCACTGAAATATCAGCTTGTTTCACAATGGGTTACCATTATTCACGGAGCCATTCTTTGTGTGTTGGGCTGACAACTCATATGAAGGTTTCCTGTCCCATACTGGATTGCTTTGAAATTGTTTGTTTTAATTTGCCTTGTGGGCTTTTTGGGTTAAATGAATGTAGACTTGATTCACTGGGAAGATATGGGATTTTTCTGCAATGTAACTGTTATCCTTCAGGAAATCCAGGCTGCTCAAAGATGCTGCCCCTTTAAACAAGACACAAAAAGAAATCAACCATCGCCTGGATAATGCCATTCTCATCAACATGCAAGGAGCTTACTTGTCTGTCACGTCGCCCACATCTTCTCAATCACTCCCTTTCATTTATCCTATTATGCCCCTATTTTAACTCATGCTGTGGCTGATACTCAATGACAGACAGAAGAAATCCAGCTGAGCATCATCCCTCCTTTGCTTCCCCACTAGAGATGCAGTGTAGGACCTTACCTGACGGAGACGAGTACCCATGCACGTGGTAGAGCTGGAGTGGGGAGAGACTTTTTACAGCTAGAGGAAAACACTGGCAACCCAGAGGAATCTGGGTGATGAGATCTGTTGTAGGCAATTGTTTTTCTGACTTTTTCCCCCTTCTCCATGTGTGAAAATACAGTAGGTGTTTTGCAAGCATTTGCAGTTTGGAAGACATAATCATAAACCCTGACTAATGTTTGTGGTTGGTGGGTCTGTGGCAACAAGTCAAAGCAAGTGCTAATTACTATGGTTATTTCTGCTATTTTATTATTTAATTTCACTGTATTAGTGTGGCATTGCAGGGCCTTAACCTGGAGTCACGGCCCCACAGGCAGGACACTATCCAAACACAGAACAAAGCAACGGTCCCTGCTGCTAGGAGCTTGCAACCTAAATATACTGGTATGTTGACTCCTGACCTGTAACCTAGAGGTGTTTGAGCCTCCTGACTCTGGGGATCTCAGAGCTCATACTGGTCTATGTCAGAGTGCAGTGGGGCTCTGTGGTTGAGCAATGGTGTTACTGATCCGTTGCCCAACCAGGAGGAGGTACCAGACCAGGTACTTGCACATGCAGGTGGGGAGACCTGTGGGAAAACAGTGGGTCTCACAGATAAATGAGAAAAATAAATATTGCTGGTCTTCAGCAGGAACCTGAGGCTCAAAACTGAGCCTGGAGCAGTTCGCTCCCAGTTAAAAAACACAACCCCTTTCATATGGCTGATTCACAGCACTCTCTTCCTCAAGCTGTCTAGCACATGTCTACAAGCTGATGCATTGATACATAGCAGCTTAGGACAAAGTTATTTCTCCCTGGCATGCATATATATGAATGGCAGCCAAGTGAAGCAGCCAGCTCCGATGCTGCTCTCTGACTGATCCAGTTCATGAAGACCTGCCCAGCGATTTCCGTGCATATCGGGTGAAGATTAACACAGCATCCTGTCAAGCAGTGTCCCACAGCACTGCAGGAGAAACCCTTCTGTTAACCCTGTGCGTTGCAAACAGCTGGAACTGGCCGTTTTAATGAATCTGGTGGGGTTTCTATTATAAATGATCTAATAGCATTCTGCTAATTGTGTGTTTAGTTTCCTGGGTATTTCTTCAAGACATAAAATAATGCTGAGAGCCCATGGATCTTTCTTTCATTTATGTCAACTTAAGACACCTTGAGCTTCCCATTCTAGGGAGAACCTTGCAACTGTCAGCGATAATAATAAAAAAAATACTTAGTGTTAACATTTCTGTCTCTCCCTTGATTCAACAGCAATGTAATTACCTAGAATAATTTCTAATATACGAAACAATTTAGGCCAAAATCCTGGAGGCATTGGATGGGAATTTGGCCATTAGTTTCCAAAGGAAAAGAAAGATTCCACTCCTTCTGTACAAGAAGACTCATGCCTATTACAAACAGTTCAGAGTTTGCTGTTCAAACAAACTTAATCTCTCTCTCTTTAATTCTATGTTTTATTCTGGATTAGGCTGTCCTTGCTGGTAATTCAGATTCTTGGGGTGGGAGGAGGCAGTGACCGATAGGATGCACAGATCAGGTTTTGTTCAGACTTGCAAGCGCTGGTGTCGTCCAGCCTCACAGCTGGCTCGGGGACTCCATCTGCAATATTTGCTTCCCTGCTTTGGCCATTGCTTGGGTATGTCAAAGTCAGAAGGAAGTGAGTCTGGGGGATGACAAGGAGAGGGAGAGAGGGCATGGGGGAATTGGCGTAAGTGTGCTCCAAATCAGCCCCTGCCCTCCAAACAGCCCTGCAGCTGGGAAAAGCAACTCCTGCTCGGCATCTTCCAGAATCAGTGCAGGTACTTGTGGCACCAGGGACTTTGCTGGGTGATGTGAGGACACCAGCGTCTGACCTCTAGAAGGGAGGAGGAGAGAAAGCAAGCACAAGATCATGCCAGGCAACGTGCTGTCACAGCTTGTTCCTCAAGCCCCAGAAAGCTCCACACCCATTTTACTCTTCGCTGTTTCCTCACCAGCCTTACGTGAGACGCTTCTGGGGGATGGATTTAGGAAAACCCTGTCATTTACACCTTAATGGCACATGGGTAAGCAGTAGCAATCTCCAAGGGAACGGGGCTCCCCCAGCCTGGCTCCGCCCAGGTGGTGAGGATTGACGACCTGCCAGCTAATCACACAAAAGCACACAGAATTGCAGGGATGGACGGACAGATGGGTGGATGTCACACCTGTGGGAAGCTCACTGCTAGCGATCCTGCCTGTTTGCTCTCTGTAGAGAGGATTTCTCTCTGGCTAGCTTACAAGACAGCCATCTGGCACATGCATAAAGAATACATGATGGCTGATCACTCTGAGGGCATTTATCTTCATGAATGAAGAGGAGAGGGTTATAGTGGCGAAGCCCGGAGGAGTTGGCCTGTCTCTCCTTGCGAGTGAAGATTAATGTGTTGCGAGATGTTGGCTTACATGTATCATGCACGCACAGTGTACCTTTCCTTCCACCCCCCTCTCCTTCCCTCTGCTCTCTTCTCGTGGACTAATACAGCTTTGAATGATGACAGGTTACAAGGAATACGCTCCCTCTCTCCACAAAATGTAGGGGAAATCTGTGGGAAACAAAGGGCTTAAAAAGGTTAAGGAAACTTTGATATCCTATATCATTAACTTCTAACTGAAAAGAAGAGCAGCCTATGGAAAAGATTTCACATCTCTATCTCTCTAGTATAAACTGGATGGCAAGTATCTTCTCTTTTCAAACATATAGCCCATAAATTAAGTTCTTGCATTTTTTATGTCACCCGGTTAAAGGGCAAATTAAGGCACCATGGCTCACATTTGTACCTAAACCAGCAGACTGACTTCCTTTAAAAGTTCAAGTATAGAGGAGGGGTTTCAACGGAAAACAAAGATTTTTGAAGCTGGATGGGTATGTCAAGGCCAATAAGAAGCTGCATTTGATATTGGCCCTGCACATCTCTTTGCATTGTTTACTTCAATAATCACTCAGATACATGTTATCTGCAAAATCACTGCATGCAAAGGACAGAAATGAGTAAGGGGAAAAATTTATAAGAAAAGACAATGAAATAGCAAATCTAAGCAGATAGCTGCCTAATTTGTACCTGGTATATATTTTGCCTCAAAACCACAAGCTCAAATTCTGTAGAGGCTGATCTGTGCAAAGCAGCTCAGTTTTGGAAGCATACAGTTTACAGGTTAAATTAATGCTCTTTGTAGTTAGTGCAGCTCCAAGCTAATGGAGAGCTGTGTTTTTCTGAGTTTGGAAAAAGCAGCAGCGTGTCTATCTCCAGGCACTGATCTGGGCCACTATAGGCAATGGCAAAATTTCCTCTTGCACTGGTGGTGAAACATCTGCTGGTCTGCACAAGTCGAGAAGAGAGAAACTAGAGCAGCTATGGAGATATGGGAACAAGAGAATATGCAGAGCCTTTACTGGGGGAATGAATACATTAAATGTGATAGCAGGCACGAGATGGAAAATTAGAGGGACTTGAATGATGTGAGTTTGTGGCTGAACTGGGAAAGAAGTACTTGCATTTTAAAGTGGCTCGAGGCAGAGGGAGCTGCCAAGGCTGGGTAGAAGCATTTGTAAGTGTTAAGGTGAAAGATGACCAGCCTTTCTCCAGAGGCAAAGACATCCTCACAAGAACATGCCCTGTCCACCTGCCCTCCTGCAATCTGCTGCCATAAAGATACCAGATTTCCAAACCCTGCTAAGCATATACAGGAGGCAATTAATTATTCTGGAAAAGGGGTACTTCTCATCAAATCCATTTTCTCAGCTAGTCTATCACTTACAAAGTCTCAGGTAAGAAAGTGGTAATCTACATAAAAGTGAAAGGAATGTCATGCAGAATAGCTTAAAATATGGATCCCCCATCACAGAGCCTGTCATGTCTTCCTACTGTATTTCCATCACTGCAGACAACATAATGCCACTGCACCAGTCATGTTTCAACTAACACCTCAAGTCAGGTAGACACATAGCAGGTTAATTAGGGGCTTTGGCAAATTGAGTCCACAGGCTGTAATTACCAGCACTCAAGACCTACAATTTCTGTTTTAATTAAAATAAACAGTGTGAAGAAGCTGACATCACACCAGAGTAACCAGCGTGTAAGTCACAGTTAATTATATTAAGCTGTGGCCTCCATCATAAAAAATACTCAGTTTGGATCTGGATTTATAGAGACTGGCTTTACAATTTCAGTGAAGTTTAATTGCCGTACACAGGCCACCGACTGGTCCAGACAAGTCAGTCTGTTGGGGTGACAGGATATATCGTGTGTGGAGGAGCTCCTTCTCCTCTCAGGGTGGAAGCAGGCAGTGCCAGTCCTCGAATCATCCCTTCACTGTCTCCTGCCAACCCCTTGCACCCAGACAAGCCCCAGTTGTGCTCTGTCCGTGCTCAGGCTGCCTCTGTCACACCAAGCAGGAGCAAGCACTGCTGCCTTTCCTAAACTGCATTGCCAGGGAAAATGAGCCCAGGGAAAAAAGCTGGAAAGTGAGCTTTTGGGGAGGGGTCTGGGTGATCGGAGGTGCAGGGCACCGAGGTGCTTTGGGCAATCCTGGGTGCAGGGAAGCCCCTGGTGATGGGGAGCCAGGCTCTTGGTGCCTGAGCACACCCAGGGCACGGGTGGCACATTTGTTCACTGCAGCTAATAAACGCTTCTGCTCTGGCATAACTCTTGCCTTTCTCTCCACACTCACTCTCCAGCTAATTCCTTAGGCAGCATTGCAGAGTACAGCATAACACTACCGTGGCCCACACTCCAGCCTCTCATCTGCCACCTCTCCCGCTTCTCGTCCTCCACCCAAGCTTCTCTCCCAACCCTGCCTTTTGTCTCCTTCACCCACTTTCAACCTTGTGCCTCCTTTGATGCCACCCGATGTGCTAGGCGCAGCCAGATCCACCCTGCCCAGCCAAAAACACACCTGTTTTGCAAACCAATCCAGGTGTATCAGACATACGCTGTTCTAGGATCGCTTTTATTATGTTACACAATCCCGCTCCGTGTGAGTCTCCAGCCTGAGCAGCCGTGAAGGAGCAGACGTCTCGCGGGCTTGCCAGGACTTCCCAGCAGTGCCATGCAATATATGGGCAAATAATTAGACACACAGGAGGGCAGATGTGACAAATTTCAGGCTTGTACTTTTCCAGTCTGGTTATGAGAAGCTGGCAGGTGTCCTCACAACTGTTCAGTTAATCCACAGGACGGTGAAGCCCTTGGCAGTGTCCTCTCCTTGCAGGTCCTAGGTCCCGGGGAGACTCATGTGAGTCCCTTGTTGCTACGTAGAACTGCCAAAGATCAGTAACAAAATACCAGAACAATTATCTGAGCATTTCCTGGGGGATGTGATGGTAACTCCAGCCAAAACTGCAAAATAATGCTGTGTCTCCTGGCAGTGCCATTAGGGTTACAATGAGAGCCCCCTTGGAAGCATCACATTCAGCTTTTGCAGTGGAGCTAGGGAAGTGAAACACTCTGAATTTCCCTATGTCCTTATATCTTGAAATCAATGCGCTTCACCTTTAGGACTAACCTGCCTGCAGAATCCCTGGAAAACAACATTTCAGTGGAGCTTTGATGACCTAATCTCCCTGGGGATAAAAAGAGGAGGGAGCATAGGGCCAGTCATGCTGCCGTTTTCTATTGTGAAAGGTGTGGGCTTCGTTAATCAACTCAGGCTATTGGATGGACAGCTCAGACTCAGGATGGACAACATTTTTTTATTTTGCTTCTCCTGAACAAGGGAATGTTTTTTAAATCATTCTTTATTACAGCCCCTTTTCAAGCATGAAAAAAGCAATGGAAAATGCCATTTTTTAATTTTTGCACAAACCTAACACTTTTTTTTTTTTCCATGAAAACAAAAAAATCATATGCCTAGGCAGTACCACTGGAAACAGTTGCTATTTACTCATTCAATCATTTCAGGATTTGTCTCTGACTTCTGCTAACACTGTCTGATCCTTATTTAGTTAAGTATGGTTTCTCTGCCACCTCTCCATATGAAATTGCAACTTTCTATGATGTTTTGATTAGCATATTATTAACCAATGATTTTTACTATGTCATAGGCCTCATACTGAAATTCTTCTTTTCAACATTTCTTTCATTGTTCTGCCACTATTTCCTAACAGTTACTGCAACCTGCAGCCTTATTATTTTCATTTCCACAATATTTTGAGACCAACTGAATAGCAGCAGCGTGATGAGTTTTAAACTCTGTAGTTAATCTCTAAGATAGATCTCATTAAACACGACTGTCTAACTGATCATGGGTATTGCTGTTTACTTGTAGCTCACCTACAAAGCTCCAGAGAAAGATGGTGTTTGTTTGTTTGTGTTGTTTTGATGCAGGATTGCTTGCCTTCTTTGGTAACCAGGTGAGACACCCCATGCAAGCTCAGACACCGATGTTTGGTGTAGGCCTGTACATTGCCCAAGAAGGAAGATTGCCCTGTGCTCCCCGCCGTGTGTTACTAATGCTTTTGGCTTCTGCAGGTGAAAGCAAAAAGACAAAGCAAAGCCGCTCGTGCCCAGCCCTGAAACATGTGAGTTTTGGCACTGCCTGCCCTCAGCAGAGACTGGCATAGCTGACGTGATGTGGGCATTGCCTTCATTTCTGATCAGGGTAACCTGGAAAGTCATGGGTGCTCCTTCACCGTTGAGCGAGGAGGAAGAGCCACGGTGACTCAGAGGAGCAGCAGAGCCTTTGGGGTTCTCTGGCATGCCAGCCCCACGTCCCCGGCTGTGCCCAGGGGCTCGGCCAGCCCCTTCAAAGCACCCAGCTGCAGAAGGAGCGACTTTCCCACAAACGTGCAATGCTTCCCCAGCCACCTGCCCCTCCAGAGTCAGGCACACCAATTTTGGGACATGCCTGAGCTCTCCTGCTACCATCCTTGGGCTCCTTAGCCATTGCACCAAACAGAGAGTTTTATAGAGCAAGTGGGGCACAGGGTGGCTACCCGAGGCAGTGGCAATTCACTGAGACCTGGGGCAGAGCCACCTTCCCTCCTGGAAACCAGCAACCAGGACAGTGGCTTCTAAAAGCCAGGACACCCAAATTACTATTCTTTGTGCTGCCAGGATACCACAGCGTTATTCAGGGTTTTATTCTTCTGGAAGTACAGGCCACTCCACAGCTGTGTGTCCTGCCTAGCATTTGGGCTTTCACTGGCTCTGAGGATATGTGGCTTTAAATTCTTTTACCTAATCGTAACGAGCCATTTGGGTTTTTTCCTCCTCTTTTTAGAGCTGTTGCCAGGCAGTTTGTCTTGAAAATGCTAGTTATGGTGTCGGAGCTTTTTTTTTAGTTTTTTTTCAGTTTTTTTTCCTCCTCTTATCAAAGCAGGATGCCAAGAGACAAAATTACTGTCCTGACTCTGTAACATCCTCTTTCATATCCTCCCTTTCACACTCTGGGAAAAGCAAAGTGCCCGGACATCAGGCCCTCCACAGGTCGGGTCAGAGCGGCCAGCGAGCAGGCAGGAGCATGCCACAGACCGTGCTCGTGAAAAGCTCTTACTAAACCTTGTAGGAGTGATGGGAGGAGTTTTCCCTGACTTCATCAGGCTTGGGAAAGGGACCAATATCCTCCTTGAACCCTCTGTCCCTACATAAACCATATACTTTTGATTTCATATCCAAGGCGGGGCCACAGCATGGACAGCGATGTAGGGAGTCTGAGCGGCTCTGAGCAGCACAACGGGTTTGCACGTCTGAGATTTTAACAGGGAGACCCATCACTTGGGAGGGAGATTGAAGAGGCTAGAGGGGAGGGGAGAAGAAGGGGAGAGAGGCACTGTAGCAACATGCTCTGGCCATGCAGGGTGCTGCTGCTGGGACAGGGGCAGAAAACCCTTTTCAGGCTATTGAAGTTTTGGTGTCCCTGAATCATAATCTGTTTTAATTCAGCTCACAATAAAAAGGCACTTATATACTCATTAATGGGTGAAGATATACCATTCTCTTGTGTCTTCTTGCAGTGTAAGGTGTGTGATGGGACCACGGGTGTTTGCTGCTGCTGAAGAAGATACAGGGGTGCATCACTCTGGTTTGTATTTACCTCATCCCTAAGTCTCAAGGGGTTTTATTAAGCCTAGTTGGGACTGCACTCTTTAGGGGAAAAATGAAGTACATTTACATTTACTGAAGCTTTTTAAAAAAATTCCCACTCCTGCTTCTTTCTTCCTGATCCTTTTGCTTCGGATGCACCCTCAGGCCTTGGGCTTGTATGACAGAAAGCAACTGCCAGTAACTGGAGGGCTGAAGCCTTCCTTCCCTCAAATGTTCCTATAAACATTTCCAATGAAGTAATATAACAAGGAGGCACCTGCATTTCTAGCACCTAGCTTTGCAGAGCAATATCACCCCTGCAATCTCACTTCAGAAGCAACCTGGCTGTGGATACGATAATGGGAGAGCTGCTCAAACCTCATTAAAGTCAGTGGAGAACCTCCCATGGCTTTCAGCGGCACAGCCTTTGGACTGCCTGTGTGCTGAGGCTAGAGCAGACCACTTGGAAATGTCTTAACAAAGGAAAAAAAAAAAAAGAATATACAAACTACACCTGCTAAAAGCTATATAAAAAATTAGTGTTATTATAATTCCCCACAAGAGTGAATTACCATGGGATTTATGGCAAAAGTGTTATGGCCAGAGAGCCATCATCATCCTTTTCTGGAGCTCAGTGTCATCTCTGAAGCTGGAGGAGAAACCCCAAGGAGGTCTGCTCTCCTCTATAACAGAATGCTTTTTGTGGGACTTGCATGCATTGGGCAAAGAGACTGTCAGACACCAGGAGATATCTCTGACATGTTAAAAAGCACGGCCAGGCTGTGACAGTTACAGCTGCTTTCTCAGTCCAGTACTGACCATACCTTCTGGACTAACCCTGATGCTCCCACAGGCTGTAACATGTCCCCAGAGAAACAACAAAACAGCAAAGCAATGAACCTGAAACCCAGACCCAAGCAGCCACTGCGATCGCCTTCTCTCCCCAGTCCTCTCCCCAGCACAGCATTTCCAGTCCTTGTGCAATGCTGCAAATGGCCATACCCTCCTCTGAAGCTTTCTATTGAGGCAGCCTGGTAGGAACCCAGCAAAGGGGCCAAACCTGCTGGCTGTGCGAGGGAAGGAAGCAGGAGGTGGGCCGGCATCTCCACAGGGCAGAGCAGGGTGCAGACCACCGCTTGCCGCATGGGTGCTCGCACGCAGCCGGGATGCGCCCTGTGTAGCTCCCTTGGGGCTGTTCCTCATGCTGGTAGGGTTTCAGAGGACTGTCTGGGCTTTTTCTTAGCTGTCTCACCAGGTGCCCCGTGTGGCATCGCTCCCACAATCATTATGTCATCAGCTGGATTGCCTTCAGATTTTAAAATAGTTTGAAATTGGAGTGGTTTGGCTATGATGGGTCAGCTGGTGGGAAAGGAAAAGCCCCCGTTCCCCACCCACTGGGTATTTTGGAGACCTTGCGCAGGCAAAAAGCCAAAGTATATGAGTGAGGAGCTTTATCCTGGCTGCACTTGGGTGAATCCAGCTGGGAAAAACAATTGCTTTTTCATAAAACTTTCTTCCACCCCAGCACCAACATGTTTCAACATACTCTGGGGAACTCGCTGCAATGAGTGACGTAGATGCTGCTGAGAGACCACCTAATAAAACCATATTTTTCCAAAGTTACCCCAATAAAGAGAACAGGAGTAAAAGTGGGTTGAAGTTTTTAGTTCAGTGAAGTGTTTTGGGGGGGCAAGGAGGGTTTGAGAGAAATCTGACATTTCTGTGAAATCAAGAGGATGTGGAATGAATGATATGAATACCCATGCATTTTTTCTTGTTGTTGAGAATACTTGATTTCTAAGGATACTGAGGCTTTTACTTCCAAGTGAAACTTTTCTTTTTACCACTTGTGTCCTTCTAGTGCTACTCAGACACACTTCCAGCCCATGCCAGCAGCAGTATTGTGGGTGACAGGTCAGGTATCAGATCACACTGAAGATTTTATCATCCTTTCTAGTAAATCACTCCCTCACTTTTTCTCCCTGAGAGAGGGGCAAGACGTGACCTGCTAAAACCACCCTGAAGTAAGCAATGGCCCTAATTCTTAAATGAGCAAAATCCTGGAAATTTGCCCAATTGCAGCACCCGGACCCTTGCAGACCCACAGGGCGGGGGGATTGGAAGAAGACAGAGCTGTGTGTAACCCCCAGGCAGGGGTCCTGGCCCCAGCAGAGATGCTGCTTTCCTCTCCAAACACTCAGGGGTGTCAGCATGCATCCCGCGAGCTGAAGGGTTAATGCTTCCTTTTTCCCTGTGAAAGTGGTTTCTCTTAAAGTGAGCATCACACTGCCTGCTCAGGTTTTTTGGCTGCTCCTTCCACCTCTTTCCCCCTCGCATTCAGTAAAGAGGAGCTAAAGGAAACACCTTTGGCTGCAGTGAATAGGTAGTGGCTTTTGTACTTCCCTTTGCTGCCCTTCCCAGCTCAGTGACGTGGGGATTTCAGAGATTTCCTGAGCAGCTGCTGGATGCTACACCTTTAGGAGCTCCAGCACTGACTCCTCCACGCCCTTTCCCCTTCAGCAGAATTCACACAAAACCAGGGGATTAAAAAAAACCCAGCTATAAAAACCAGCCTAGCGCTTACTTGGACAGAGTGACTGCTCTCAGCTGCCTGTGTAAATCTGGTGCAACCCCAGTGTCTTGGAGGCTCTTCTGGGGTGAGGTGGGCAATTGTGGTGTTCAGACAATATATTCCAGCCCCTCCTGAATTTACTTACATGGCTTGTCAATTTAGGTAGGGACGATTTTTACTAAGTTGTGGCCTCTGCTAAAAATATGTTTTTTGGGTTTTTTTGTTTGTTTGTTTTTTGTTTTTTTTTTTTTTAATGAATAGACATGCTGTATTGCTTCTTCCTTTTTTTATATACCTTTCTTCTAAACAGCTGTTAAGACCCAGGTGCTTTCTGCCATCATATGGGGCCAGGTCAAATCAGCCCTGGACTTGTTTTGTTCTTGCTAGCTGTTGCTCCTCTGACACCTCTCAGATCACACTCACAAGGAAAACTTTATTCCTCCGCCTGTAATTCCTGCCTCTCTCTGTGTGTGGGACAAGCTCACACACCTTGTAACCATTTAATTTTGGCTCAGAACTCATCTCCTCCTTACCCAGATATAATTACATCTGACAAAAGTATTGAAGGCACCAAAGCATGAAAGGAAGAGACAGAAGGATTAAACTGATATAGGTCTTTCACCCCCGTGAACATTGTGCCCCCACAAAGAGCTCGAGGAGGAAGAGGATGAATAATTGTTGAAGGATCATAGCCCTGATTACAGGGTGTGATCTCTCATACGGCACCTGAAGACTCAGACAATTGTGGAAATGATAAAGGAAAATCAATTTCAGTGCTAAGGTGGGAGCATGGGGATTTTTTTGATTTTGGTCGGTTTGTCAGATTTTTGGTTTGGTGGTTGTTTTTTTTTTTGGGTTTTTTTTTCCCTAATGGCAAACCAGGGAGCCTGAAGTGTGACTTAGCATGTTTAACTTTGCATTACAGGTGTGTTTTCAAAGGCACTTAGGGACATCCTGACAGCTGCCATGAAACCTATGGCTAAAAAAAAAAAATAAAATAGAAAATCACTTGAGAAGCATTAATAGCAATAACATTAACACTGTGCCAAGCACCTCTGAAAACAGGCTTAGGTGGGGGAGTGCGTGGCGGATGCCTTTGTGGGGGACCGATCACCTGCCGTGGTTAGAAATGCAGATGGGGAAAGCCACAGTGGGTATCTGGTCACCTGGGTGCTGCTTGGGGCTGGGGGCCGCTGTTCGACCCCCCCCTCGGAGCACCTGCCTGCCTGCCCTGCCTGCCCTGCCTGCACTGGGCTGCCCCTGGTCCTGGGCAGTAGCCTGACAGCAACAGGTCTTGAATAAACTGTGCAGCAGGTTTATGTGCTGTTGAAAGCTTGCAAAAAGGTCATGGAGAGAGGACGGTGCAATTTTCTTGTAAAAACTCTGCTGACAAATGCTAGGGAGAAAAATCAGGACTGAGGGAGAAGCTGTGGATCGCTGGCTGAAACTTGCTCTCCTTGTCAGCTCTCCAGTTTTCTTTTAATTAAAAAAAAAGGGGGAAAAAACTGTCAAGGTATCTCCTTATAACAAATGGAGGAACATAGAAAGTAAACACATAAAGAAGTGCCAAAAAAATTACCTGGGAAATTCCAAAATGAAAGCATTTTGTTTAAAAACTTCAATTAAGGTTGCTAAGTAACGACAGTGTATCTACTTATCAGCTCATTTACAAAATCTAAGCACTGAAAAGCCAAGACATTAATAGTGGTGGATATCATAAATCTTACACTGCTGACTTAATAAACGTACATGCATTATTCTTATCAAGTACAAAGAAAGCAAAATACATATTTCATCACAACAAGCCTAACGCCGACCTCTAAATAAATAGCTGTCTTTCATTAGCAATCTCAAAATAAAGCATAAAGCAAACCCTATTAAAAAGAGCCATAAAAATTATGTATGTAGACACTAATGACACATATTGATCAGCTTCATGTGCAAAGCCATACACATGCATAATTCTGCCACAAATCAACACGGTTATGCTTTTTTTTCCCTCAAATCAGACATTCAATAATATTCTCAAGAAAACACAATTATCAAGAATTAACTAAAAGTCAGCTGTCAGTTTGATAAATATATGTATTTTATTTAAACACACATGTAAGTTTCAGTGTTCACCATATCTCTTTAAGAGCACTTTACTATTGTGACTGGAATTACCAAACTAATATGATTTGAAAGGTCAGAGTTAAGGCTGCTGAGTTCTGGTGGGACGTACTGCGTAGCTGTGTTTTATGCTTCATAAAGCTCCGTCTCTCTGCTGGTGCTAATTAGGATAGTCCCTTGTAATCAGTGGCACTATTCCAATTTCCATTAGCTAAGTTTTGGACTCAATGGGCTTTTACTTCTATGGTTGCCCCATTTCAGCCGAGCACTTAACCATATGCCAAGCCTTATGCAGGTACTTAATCTCTGAGAAGTGCTTATTTTTAAGTGTTGTGATAGATCACATGGGTGATGCAGGAACATGGAAGAACATGTGCTTGTCATACTTCAAAACCCCAAATCTAAGGTGCTTTGTCAAGCGCTCTTCATATCTTTCCAGCATTTTGGTAATTTCCAGGGAACAGATGCTAATCCTCCAGCTCGATCCATGTCAGCAGACGTCTGCTTCTCCCTGGCAAAACCAGGCTGGCATGGCACAAATGGGATGGCAAGGGCAGGTGCAGAAGGGTAACTGCATGGTTGCCTCGATGGACCAGGGTGGTCCCCTGGTTTGAGCAGATGACATGAATTTGTCTTAGGTTTTTAATCAGCGTCGTCGGGGCTCCAGCTCCCAGCGTGCCCGCGAGCTGACATGCATGGCTGTCCCAAGGTCTCCCAGCCGAGCCTTCTCATGTCACTTCGATAGACTCTGACTTTCTGATGGATGAACAACTGATTTCCACTCCTTATAGGTAGCATTTGCTCTGCGGTTATTGCCACAATATACCAAATCCTTTTAAAAAAATCACACTAAGTGCACTGAGGATCATATTGTCGCTGAAAGAAACTTTTGAAAACTCGCAGATAATTGTTAAATCCATTCAGCTTTGAACACTTTAAAAACTGATCAGACCTCTTTCTTAAAGCCCTGAAGTGCTTTTAACTCCCACTGAAGCCAATCAGGGCTCTTTGAAAGAAGTGAATGGCAGAACTAGCCCCTGAAACATGCGAGCCCTGCTATGGAGAGTAGAAGCAGAAAATAGGTTACCCCTCCCAGCACAAAAATGCAGATGTGAATTAACTCCACATATGTAATGACATTTAAAAGCTACATTCAGTAAATCTTATTCAGAGTGAGGAAGAAATATGAAAGAAATCCATCAACATTAATTTAACTCAGACAAATAACTATTACTCAATGTATGCCAAACTGCAAAATGGAAAGGCTCATGTATCTAGTCAGTAAGTTTTAATGATCCCCCACCCCCAAAAATATTTAGACAAAAAATGGATAAAGTAGTCCTTTTATTCAATGTCTCATTTAAAAAAAAAAGACCAAAAAATGTGCTGAAATTTGAAATAAAGTGTTCATTTTGAAGTAATGAAGAGCTATAAAAAACTTCTTCTCTCAGGTTCTTAACTTCTCTCCTCCTGGGAGAAAGAGAGGGGAAGTTAAAGCAGTGTGTATAGCTGTTCATATTGTGCAGAAAGAGAGGCTTTTTCAAAGCGTTTCAGCACTGCTGATGAGGAAAAAAGTTTTGCTTTGAAACTAGCTACATTGCCCCCCTTCCCCGCGTTCCCCTCCCTGTATTTCTTGGATGGAGCACCGGGGAATGAGGGCTGGTGAGAGGAAGAAAGTGTCCATGTGGGCAGAGAATGACCGAGAAGGGACTTCCCTTGAACATTTCTCCTTTTGTGCCTTTGAGTAAGCTAGGAAGGGGTAGAAACATAGGAGAAAATGGGGAAAACCCCCAGGCTTCTTGCCCAGTAACACTGACTCTCATTTTGGCTCCCTCCTCTTCCCAATAAATCCCTTCATTTTCCCCACTGGAAAAAAAAAAAGCCTGTGCTCAAATCAGAAGTGATGATAATGAGAGCAACATTGGTTCCAGATTAATGCTGACTAAGGAATTATCAATTTAAATGCTGATCACCTCCATGGCAAGTCCCTTTCCTTCACCACTACTGGTGAGAGCACAACGGCTGTCGGACAGTGACGTGCAGTGATGGGAGAAAAGTATTTTAAGGCAGATGTAGGGGAAAAAGGGTGTGTGTGTGAGATTTCCATATTAAAAGTGGAGGGAATACCCTGTATAGGCAAATGAATACATACGCCACGTGTTATATATATGTCAAAGATTTTTTTTTAAAAAATAACAAATATGTAAAATAATGATATTTCAGCCTTTATCATTTTATAGACTATAATTAGTTTGTGTTAATCTGTCTAAACATTTTGGTGGTGACAGCATTTCCTGGTAGCCAGATAATAAATCAGGGTCTAAGAAGCAAAGAAATTCAGAGAATTTTTATTTGGTATGATTTGTATGCTGGAAGAAGTAATCTATATCCATTTAGATTCACTTGGATATATTTAGGATTGCATCTGAATTTATCTTTAAAATGTTTATATATGGGACACTGAGAGACCAAATGCTTTTACACCTGCTGATACCTGCCCATGTGTCTGTGCCACTAATACTTTGTTTATTTTATGAAAACTTTTTTTTTTTTGTGATCCCTTTAAGATGGTGCAGAACTAATTTTTAGCTCATTATGGAGGTAATCTTCCCTTGCTTATTTGACTTGGGCTGTTTCCATAACATCTGCTTTCATGCAAAGGCGCTCTGCAGTATATGGATGTAAGCAGTACTATATGTGGTTACATTCACATGTTGTTCACTTAATGAAATCCTGGCAATTGTCCCATGTTTGAAACACATCTGAACCACAGAAAACTACTCAATGCTGTTGCTATCCAGGAACCTAGAGAGGAGGGAGATGGCTTTGTCCGTGCTTTCTTAAGGGAGCTGAGCTAAAAATATTAGGGAAAAAAGAGTGCATGTTTTTCTGAAAAACCAAGAACACACGGGGCAATTCTGGATCATGTGCTAAAAGGTCTTCTTAAGTAAGGACTCCAGAAAACGTTCTTGCCAACTCTTTTAAATTGATTTACACTGATTGTCCTGACCTGTCCCCTGTTGTGATGGCTCTCTGTGCCCTGCACAAAAATCTGGCTTTTGCCAGGGTCATGGGCAGAAGTGGATGAACTTGTTTCCAGTCGTCCAAGTCAGCCTGAGCCTGAATCCTTGACTTACCTGTGTCCTCCCCTCCTTCCCACAGCAACCAGCATTGGCAGCCCATGGGGCAGCACAGGAGCTTTCTCTTCCAGAGACCATGTCACCTGGTATGTACTCTGGTGCTTTTCTCTCTCTATTTACATATATTTTCAAATTTATATCATTTCAGCTGGGGGAAAAAAACCACCATAAAATAGCAAGCAGAATTTTTCCCTGTGAAAACCACAGAAAAATTCAAATTTTAAGCATTCTCACCCAAAAGCAAAGATGTCATTTTGTTCGCTGCATATTTCAATTAAACCATTTAGTCAGTGAAGTGGAGAAGGAGGCAAGAGGGTGCTGATGGGCAACAAGGGCTATTAAAGGCTAAGTTAACTATTAAACCCTTATAATAATTTTCTGGGGAATAAGTATGGTTGTGCAGGGCTGTTCTTCCCTCATGGGGCAGTGCCAAGGTAGGAGCTGGCCTTCCAAAAAGCACCGCACATTCCTCACCGTGATACAGATCCCATCATGTGCTGTTTGCTAATGTAAAGATGTTTGTACTCCCCAAATCACAGCAGAAATAAACTGACATATTCTGAAGCCAACCCAAACCCAAAGGCTTCTTTATGTATTTGTTCACAAGCTGCTGTTTTATTGCAGGGCATGTGTCAGCCAGCAATTTATTCTTTTCTGTTACAGAGATTTCATGCTATGGGAAATGATGGCGTTTTTTGAAAGAGGCAGTAGAGAAAACCAAACAGTTGGGGCTCTCAGGAGAGGCAGAGGGACATAGCAGGGAGAGGAGCATGTAAAGGCTGATGAAGAGGCAGAAAGCTTCTCAGGGTTTATGCTGTTTGCATCATTGCTCAGAGTGCCACCTCATCAGAAGACAACGCAGAGAAGATAATGCAATCGGCATGTTGTTGCTTCACAGGGCTGCATCATTACCAGGAACAGCAGAGATCAGTGGGTGTTCAGGTGGAGATGCCCTGAGTCAGAGAAGACATCAGCTGATTGAACAGATCAAGTTTTAGTTGTTTTGTGTTGTTTTGTGTTGGGGTTTTGTTTTTTTTTTTCCAAGATGTAAGACTTTAATTTCCTAAACTACAGCTTGGCAAGATGAAAGTGCTCTTGTACTACACTGTTCCCAGCTTGTGAATCTAAACGAGACACACACATACACAGAAAGCACTGTCATTTTTTGTTCAACTAAGGCATTAGGATTTCTTTTCTTTTCTTTCTTTTTTTTTTTTTTTTTTTTTTTTTTTTTTTTTTTTTTGGCACTTTCAGCCCAACTCAGCTAGCAGCTACATATTTCCAGAAGGATTTGAATGCACAGACTTGCGAGAGAGGATTTTGGTCTTCGGCAGTGCCCAGGTTGTGGCAGCTGGAGCTGACTTCCTTGGGAACCCACCATCTGGGCTGCGTGCAGGGCTTCGGCCGTAGGTGCTAAGCGCTCGCATAACCGACCTTGAGATCTTCTAAAATCTAAACCAGGAGACTGTGGCTGCACAAGCCCATGTGTGGGTAGGTGTGTTTGAGAGAGATAATTATTGGGAAAGGCAAGAAAACATTTACCCACTGCTGTAAAGTGTTCTCAGAAGACAAGAAGAATCCCTATCCTTTAGCCTTTTAATTGATTTTAATTATTCAAAGCTCTTTCTCTCCTTGCTCAAATAGCAGTATGATACAATGTTATTGCAAGTATCTCGGTGCCTTTTGAGATACTTAAATATGAATAGCTGGGAAGCTGGTCCCTGCTCTCGCTCTGCAAGCATACAGCAAAACCTTGCTGTGCAGGGCAGAGCCTGCTGCACAACAGCCAGATAATTCTAACAGCTCTCTTCATTTCATGGGGATTCGTTTAAGTGGATTCCACACAATACTCTAAAAATATTATGAGAGATGATTCTAATAAGGCAGAAGCCACTACGGCATTTAAGGGGAATTTAATCTTGTTCTACTACCACATAAAAAGGAGATAAGTGCTGACATTTCAGCCCACCACTGGCCTATTTCACAAACACTTCAAACTGTGCTTTTCCATTATACAGCTGTGTATTCCACTTATACACATGTATATATTCCATCAAAACCCTTTTTGTCCCCTGTGATCCCCAGTTCACCTTCCTCCTGTTTTGAAAAGGCAGACACAGAGAACAGTCTGAGAACAGTCTTCACATGCAGAAATGACTCCAGTTTGAGGAGCTGGGGACTGCTGAGGCTGAGACCTGACAGCAGTATTGCAGCAGTGAATGGGCAGCATGCTGCATTGCTCTCGATGCAATCCAAACAGTCATGAACGTTGCACAAATGCATGCTGGCACATGAGGCAGCACAGCCTGAGCATGCACTGGGTTATTGCCATGAGTCATTGCTGGATAGACATGGCTATCCAGTCGACCACACTTATGATGCTGGAAGGAACATGTTGAGTCCGTGCTGTTGCTCCTCTCAGCCTTTCTGGTTTCAGCTATGCTGTAAAAGACCCTCCACTGGAATCTGTCCAGTGCTGCAGTGCACTAGGGCACTCGCATTTCTCACTGACTGGCTTGTAATACCATAGGCACAAAGGTGAATGTAGGAGGATCATCAAACCCAAGGACTTGGCAGCTAAGGGCTGCTCTTGAAATGTTTATGCATGCTCACACACAAGTTCACTGGAAGAGTTTGCAAAAGAGGGAGGCCATATTCATCCCAAGGAGCAAAGCCTGCAGTGGAAGTAGCTTGGCTGGAAGTGAAGGGCTGCCCAGGTTCATGGTTTGGGGTCGGCTGGCTCCCTCAGCACAGCTGGCTGTGCATTGCCTTCTCCCTCTCATAAGGCTGAGCAGTCCCTACACACAGGCTGCTTTTCCACATAGGACTTGGCCCCCTCCAGCCTTCCATTTCATGCTTTCACCTCCCTGCTCCTGCAGCCACCCCACTGCTCAGAGCCACATGGTCCCCGGGACAAGGCACAGGGTGCCTGAGGCATTGGAGGGCCTTCGCTGGGTTCAGTCTTCCCACTGCTTCTCCCACTTTCCATTGCACAAACCAGCCTCCCCTTTCCTGAGGCATATACCTGCCATTATGCTTCCTGGGGTAGCCTTCATTCCTGTGATTGCGCTGACTTACCTAACCATCTTCTCACTCCTCCCTCTGATAATATTAGCCTATTTATTGCACATCCCAGGTATAAAGTTACAAAGGTAGTTACCCTTCCAGCCATCCTCTGGAGAGACTGCTTTTCCGATTCTGTCTCTCTGGACAAGCCATATTTGAATGATAGTTCTCTGACAGTTAGTAGTGGGTTCAGTCCTCAGCCAGAAGGTGCATATACAGAGGAGTTTGTGAGCTGTTGAAGATAAGGACCATTCTTCATAGAGGTTTGCTTAATATCCACCAGAAAAGGTCTCGCTCTCATTTGCATTTCTAGGCACTACCATAACACTGATGCCAGATGGATCAGTCATACAAGTGTTAGCTTTTGTTCCTTGTGCAGTAGTGATGCTGTTGGGTGGAGATGGTAACACTGTGGGTTTAGCTATGGGATGCCCCAAATGCCCGTACCAAGTGACAAGGAGCTCAGGGAAGGGGGTACAACCCCTTAGTTTGTCCATTTCTGCTTAATCTGAACTGCCAAAGAGTTGTAAAATAGTTCCACTATAAAAGGGAAAGGGACAAATCCAAACTAGGATCCCCAGATTTGCATCTTGGCTCAGATGATTTTCTTTTCATCCTTATGCAAATCAGACAACTCCTGCTTATTTCATCATGAAGTGGGAGGCAGGTTAAGGCTTACGTAGTCTACAGTACCTCCCAGGAGTATTAAGAAGGTTAATTAGTTAATGTTTCCAAAGTGTTATTATACAAGTGCCAAACAAAACTAACAACAAGAGGAAAAAATGACATGACAAAGAAAATAAACAAACATAAAGCCAAATTAAACATAGTTAAAGGAGGTAACTCCATGATATTAAATGTGATATTGTAGAATAAAAATAGAGATTGATGTAATTTACATGATCTACATAATACTGAACACAAAACTGTTTGTTGGTTGCATTGTATGACCAGACAGACTGATTCTAGAAAGCAAGTTTTTATTTAAGTTTTAGGCTTCTGTGACAGTGATTTATTTTAATGGTACACAATACTTCACTTTGCATTTGTGATTTCAAGACCTCTATAAGTTTATGTAAATTCTAGCTGCTAGGGCACAAGATAAAATCATGGCTCTTACTTACTTTCATAGTGGGCTCTTACTTACTTTCATAGTGTCACATAAATGTGAAAAATTGAAGAGTTGCTCCAGGCCAGCATGCTACATTTTGACATTGTGAGAATCTCTGTATCCTACATACCCTGCTTGGATCAGGGTATATCTGTACTAGCATGTACTGAGAAAGAAACAGAAAGCAAACGACAAAGCAGCTTGTATTATTGAGGATTCAGAAGCAGCGTTCCTTCATTCCCATGCTATTTCACTATGCGGGACATCAGGAAAAGAGGAGAAAAAAAAAATTCAGCAGGCATTTCAAGTGTATGAAATATTCTCGGTGGGATCCAAATAAGATCAGAATATTTTTTGTGATTATGTCACTTGGCAAACTCAGAATCGATCCTCTCTCCGTGCAATCCTTAGGCTGAAATGGGGCTAGTTTGGAGTGAAATTGCATGGTGGAAACATGCCTTGCTCTGCGATTTTGCCTGGTTCTGTAATCAAATTTCACAGTAATGAAAACTGTAAGTCAAGAAATTGAGGAAATGTCATGAAAAAGAAACCCCGAAATAAATATGCGTTGAATAAATCCATCCACATTAACTTGGAAGAAACAGGAATAGTGGCTAGCACAGCACGTCTGCTTTCTCAGCTGATCACTGAATCACAGTCTGACTTTGAGGACATCACTTAAATCTTGTTTAGCTTTGGTTTTGTCCTCCAGGAAGGGGAGAGAACAAAGGACACGTGCACCAGGCTTGCTCTAAGCAGAGCCACAGTAGGTACTGGCTTGCAGCAGCTGCAGAGGGCAACCAGTGCCCTGCAGTCCAGAGCTCCACGCAGCCCCACGGGGTAAGGGAGAGGGAGGTGCGTTTGGGAGGATGCTCTCTGAGGACAGCCAAGGCAGCACCACATTTCGCTTGACTGATCTTCAGGACTGGTGACAAAGGATTGTAGTGAGGGCAACACCCGTTTTCACCCTGGGGTGCCTCTGGGCACTTGGAACCTGTTGCCCCTTTGCTTCTGCCATTGCATGTTTTTCCTGCTAACAAGCCCCAGGCCAGCTCTGCACGTGCACAAGGAGCTCAAAAGGCTCTACATGGGAAGGGCTCAGTCTGTTTCTGCGCTTACAGTCATTGGAAGTGACTGCTGCTGGCTTTAAAAACATATTTGCATTAAACTGTGTAGGACAATGTTTCTTTCAAGGCTGAATTGCATGAGATCAGTGCCACTGCAGAGTTGCAGCCACTGAGGCCCACTTGGTTTCATTCAAAATCCTTGCAAATGTGACTGCAAACTCCGAGGAATGTGCCAAGCTATGTCACTCACACCAAGCTTTACCAACGCAAACCCCAGCAAACTGGTCAAGGACATTGGTGTAACTTTGTGCTTGCAACAGTTTCTCCCCCCAAAAGCGAGCCTGGCAGCCCATGCGTGGGTCTCTGCCTTTCCTCAGGGCCAGGGGAGAAGTATCACTGGTTATCAGTTCAAAGTGTGTGCCATGCAAATTAAAAATAGTATGACATAAAAATGAAAACTCTGGACCCAGACGAGGCCCTAGGAGTCTTTCTGGTACTGCAGGGAATCCTTTGGACAGCCCTACTCAGATTAATTGCACATGCATTGAAATCCAGTGTCCCCCAACTACATGATGTCCATTTTCCCCCAAAGCAAAAATTCCTCCAGTTGATTGGTATTGCCTGAAGCGACATTTATACCAACACACATATACCCCTTTCCATGCTGCACTTAAGCTCACATCCTTTTCCTCCCCCATCCCATGAACTTGCAGTGCATCAAGCTGCAAGCGCAGCAAGCTGAAGGGGTTTAGTCCATTCTGGGTCCCATAAAATCCATTCTTAATAGCTTGTTTCACCTGGGCAATCCTCTAGATGCCACTCTGAGGGCCTGTATGTGATACAAGCCAAAGAAAGTGCAGGGCAGGCTAGCTTAAAGGAGACTCTGATTTAGTTTTGGTTAAGCACACTTCTGTCTCTGACACACCAATGTGTACGCACATTGCATACCTGGTAGCAACACTCAAAGCACCCTGCAAAGGAGGAGAGAGGAAGGGGAAAGAAAATGTGATTATGAAACATCAGAGTAGATCTGATCATGTCAAATTCCTCTGGAGGAAAAGACAGAGAGAAAAATTACCAGCACGCAGTCCTTGAAGTCAATAAATTAAATTTACCCAATTCAGCAGAGGCATCAGGGAAATCACTCTTGATTTGTCTTTGATAGGTTGACAAAATCTCTGTTAAAGTTGTATTAATGCTTTTGTAACTAGGCTTCCAAATACATTGAACCCAGGCCAGATCTCAGCTTAATAGGACCAGCCCTCCATGTCAATCAAATCTGTAGCTGGTGAGAAAAATGGACCTTTTTTTGTGTCCCTTGTTCTCAAGTTGGGCAAAAAGCCCAAAAGTGTCTGAGGTTTTACTTTGCCAAGCTTCTGAAGGAAAATTTACTTACAGGAATGAAAAAGCCCCATGGCTGTCTGTAACACAATGAAACACATCAGGCCAAAACCTGCCCCTAGACGTTTTCATGTGGCATCTGCTGAAGTCAGGAGTGGTATCATGTAGGTAAGCTGAGGGCTGAATTTAGCTTTCTGATAATGGAATTAGACATTATGAAATGAAGGTATGTTCTGATCTCTGTGAGTCGGCAACATTAATGAATTAATTTACTACTTAATTAATATACAAAGCCACAGAATGCTGTTGGCAAATTAACTGTCAGCAAGACACTTTGATCCAAGGGTCATCGGATATTTCTTTTTTTCTTCACCCTGCTTGTGTCGGGGGCAGAGATCACATGTTAGGTGCTGAGTCATGGTGTTATAATGGGAACTACTGGGAGCTGAGCTCTTTGGAAAAGAGCTGCTCTTGTCCTCTCCATCTCTGAACACAGGAGACAAAGGTCAGAACTTTGTCCAATGTGAGGGAGTGCAGAAACCTTTTTCCCTCTTTTAATGCTGCAGTGATACCCAGACAGGCAATGCACCCTCAGCTGCACTTGCTTTATGGTTGAGAAACAAAATTATTTATATTAAAAAAGGCTGAGTACATTATAACTCAGTGTTATAACTGAAAAGAAGAGCCGAAAGTCTAACTACAATGGCATTATGTGAATCTGTGTCTGAATTTTCCTCAAATCTGGACAGAGATTTTAAAAGGGATCTAGATTCATAGCAAAGCAGAATCCTGCCTACTTGCTGTTTTAATGTAGCTGATATTTCTGCCTCAATAAAAGTGAAATGCATGCTTGAACTTCCCTGAATTGCTTGAACTTCTGAATGGACTGAAACTGAGTAGGAAACATCACAAGAGAAGGCAGTTGTACAACTCTCAAATTCAGCTCAAGACTCAGTTTGGGGCTTGGCTTCCCCTCCGTTCACAAATTTTAGTTTTGAACTCAGAGTACAGTTCTCACAGCTTCAGGTAAAGCCCCAACTTTTCAGTATCTTTCTACAGAGATTGCATGAAACAGTGAAAACTTTGGTCAAAAATGAGCCCTGGTGTGCTTGAAAGGTTTAGTGAATCTTTGTTAAATTGCACATTCATTAATCAAAGGTGAAACCCGTCAGGGTGGAGCAGGTTGATTACTCAGTGTGTGCACTGCACCCAGAGCTTGGTACCCAATCCAAAACTCAGTGAATCCTCTGGGAATCCTTCCATGCATTCCTGTAGACTCTGGAAAAATGCTTGAATGAAAACTAGTCCAAGATCTTTTTTCCATACATGATACAGATGAGGGTGCTAAGGAGAGGAGACAGTTGTTTACGAGGAATACTGCATCTGAGAGCAAGAGAAAGACAAGATTACAGAAAAAAAAAATGCACTGAGTGTTTTGCAAATCTGATTTTCTATCAGAAAAGCAATTTCACAACTATGTAAATACACAGTTATTCTGTGCAAAAAAAATTTTAAAGCTCTCTCTCTAATTGCACAAGAGGCTCCTTTGCTGTAATGAAAAACATCTGCCATTATTTACCAGCAGACTCCAACGTGCATTTGCACTGTGCTCTCTCTCACAAATGCACAGGGAGCATGGAGAGAAGGAACTTGGTTTGTTGACTAGATAAGGATTTCTACAGGGAAAATAGGGTGTGGGGAGATCAGGAAGAGGTCTGATCCATTGTCCACTCTGCTTAAGGCCTGAAACTTCTGTCAGAGCCATACGTGATCAAGTACACGACAAAGCCTCCCAACCTTCCAAAATTTATCTCCACAGACTTTCTCCATTCCACATGTAAAAGGATGATAATCCCCTTTCGTAGTAAATCTTCAGATGAAACAGAGTCCACTGTCCTTTTAGAAGGATACTGTATTTCACAGAATATTAAAGCTGAATCTGATTAGAGGCTCAGCAAGAAAAGCAGAGACCCACAGGCACAGGTCACAAACAGGTGGACCCTAAACTGGAGGTAAATGGTATCTTTTTATTGACTTCACTGAGCTCTGGACAAGACCTAAGGTTGGCAGGGGTTTGTGTATATGAATTTTGAAATGTCTTTGGCATTAAAACATGGAATGAGTGAAAGCCTGCATAACACCGAGTGACTATAAGAAAAATGAGTGAACTGAAAACAATTCCTCCACAAAACAAAAATAATTGACAGTTAATGAAGTATTTCCACTGAGTGAAAATACAAATTATATGAGAGCTATGCAAGCTGCTACAACTGAAGTGCCTTTCTGCCCTCATTGCTTGTCTCCTTACTTTGACAGCAGTTATCACTTAAAAGGATGTGCTCCAGGTCACAGCAGCTATCAGCAGGATACTTTTTAGTCATACCTGCCTGACAGACCTCCAAAAATGTAAGGGATTTGCTATGAGGTTGGTGATCTGAGTTTTAAAAATTTAATCTTAATTTTTTTTCTGTATTGGTGTTTTCATTTTGCAGAACGCTAGCTTTTGCGTTTCAAATCATGGCAAAAATATCTTTCTAGTGTGCAAAGTAAAAATAATCTTGGTAGTCAGAAACTCATCAAAGGGGAGATACAGGCTGTTCATTTGGCTCATCTTCCATCAGTGAAAGACAACTCAGATTGTGGTTTAGAGCTGCACTACTCTAGGTGTGCTACTGATCCAACTGGCTGCATGGAGCTGAGCCGTGCTCCTGCAACATGTCCCCGCTGCTCCCTTCCCGTCCCCAACTTGCAGTAGGAAGGTGCAAACTCGTTTTGCCCTGAACGAGGGAAGCATCGAACCATGTGCTTCCACACTGAGGAGTAAGAGCCCGCGTTAGGCAGGATTTGACCCTTAGTTTGCAGTGGTTGGGGAGAGGAAGGACAACAGGGGCCATTTTAGCTGAAAGCTTCTCATCAGTTTCTGGGGAAAGGAGCAGAGAAGAGTGCCAGTGTATGAAGCATTTGGTAAATATAAAAGATGAACCTCTACAAGTGTGGTTGGTTTTGAAAAAGATTGGCAAAGGCATTTCTAGTATCTCCATGAAGAAGAGAGAGGAGATATAGGTGGAAGAAATGGGCAGCAATAGAACAGTTTTAAAATCTAAAATGAAGGGTTCCCCATGAAGAATCAGAAGCTTTTATTTTTTAGTAGTTTCTTAAAAAATAGCTACTTCAGATTCAGTCAAAAGAAAAATCTGTTCTGGACTCACTAGGCCACAAAGTACCATCGATTCATACCTTCAATTCACACTGGTGTCAAACCCAGTTTGTCAAACCACTACTATCAACACACTTTCTCCAAGAGACAAATAAAAAAAGCCCAGTGAAACCTCCTAATATTCTGCTAGTCTGGGCTATTAGCAGCTTCAGAACTAATGATGGGTGAACCTCCTAAGGTCTGAGACGTCAGTGGGAGTTATATGCCTGGATCAGGGACACGATATGACCCAGATAAATTTAAGACAGAAAGGTAGATCAAAATGTGGGTCAGGCAGTTGTTAGTGTTTCTTTAAACATGATAGAGGAACGGTTTTTAACACTTCCGAGGAGTTTTGTTGATGTACTTATGTACGCTCTTTGTTTAAAAAAATAAATACATTTTTCATGCCTTCAAAATTCCAAGCTGCAGAAAATTTCCTCTTGTGATGAGAAGCATTCAAAACAAAAACATGTGGCCTGATTTGTCTTTTATAGAAATCAAAGGCTGTATTCTAAAGAGACTTCCTTTACCACACAAATGTAGCAGATGTTTTTTAAGATTATAGCTGCACAAGCAATCTACGGTTTGAATCTCAGAAGCATTTAAAGTTTTTTTTAGAGGAAGAGTTTTTGTGTTATACTGTGATAAACTGCAAGTGAGTAGGAAAGGGATTGTCTAAGACAGGTAATTAAGGTGACAGTGTACAGTAAATTTGGCCAGCATTGTTTTCATTCAGGAAAATAAAGTTAAAAATGATCAGACTGTCTCAGCCTAATGTTTTGCTAGTGGGTTAATTAAAACACATTTTCAATGCCAAAGGTGAAGAGATTAGATCTATGGTAAAAGCAGCCCAACAGAACAATATAGCCAAAAGTGTATATTTGCATATGTGTTGTTAATACGATATTATGTTGTTTCCATTATTGTTCCCCAGTGAAACCCTCCTGCATGCACTGGAGCAAGCAGTGCTGGAGCCAAGGGCTGGGCTGAAGCAAAGGTGATGATGCTATGTGGGAGCATCAGGAGGCTTTGTCAGTGGGTTCAAAGTTGCTGAGTCAAGCTTCAAGCAGAAGTGTCAGGTCTTAATCCTGCTTTCTTGCTGTGATAATGTTCTTCTCTCTAACTGCGAAAGCTTGTGCAAATCATGAACGACCGACTGACCGTCTCAGGGAGCTTTGAACTCTGGTCACCTGTGGGACACTGCCCTGACAATCTTAAAAAATTGGCTCCTGAAGTAGTCTGAAATGGGAAGCGAGGATATAAACTATGTCTATGGCCTTTTTAGTAGACCTAAAGAATATTGGTCACTGTATATTCTAGTGAGATCATTTGAGAAAAAAAAAATAAATAAAACAGGCAGGAAAAGATGAGGAGTGAAAAGACAGATTATGCAAGGGGGAAGCCCTGAGAGACTGGGTGCGTTTCAACATCCAGGACTCTGCAGCAATCAGCTGCATGGGTTGTTGCTGGGTGGTAGCACAGAGGAAATTCAGCCAGGGAGCATGAACCCTGCTGTCCTCTCCATTGCATGTGCCCAGGACACAAGAACAGTCCTGGCTGTTTGGTTTGACCTTACCATCAGCTACAGCCTTGATAGAAAAGTAACTGCTTGGTACCTAACAGAGGAAGTGGAGGACAGTAGACTTCGAGTCAGAATTAGATATGGCAGCTTCTGCTCTCTTAGTAAATGTGAGAGTATTGCTGGCAGGAAAAAAACAGTTATTCCAGAATGGCTCTCCCATCACAGCAATCTTTTATTAAAAGTGAAGTATTAACCCACTCTTTTCAGGAATACAGTGACGGATGGTGATGTGGGTTAGTCCTGCTTCTTTGATGAAACCTGATGAGGAGGATACTGGGTGGTACCTTGCCCATTGCTCAGTGCAGCGTGAGCCATCGCCTCCAGGTGAAAAGTCCTGAACCATCTCATGGTGGTGGGACGTGAACTGTGGCCACCCCTGTGTGCAGCCCAGGCTTGGGAAGCTCTTCCTCCTCTGTGCTTATCCTCTGCAAAGCCATCCTCATTTTTCAATGACATTTATTTACTTTTTTGAGAAATGTATAAAGGTAGCATCTTTCCTATTTTGGAAGATTTAATTGCAACCTATGTACTGGACAAGAGGAAAGCAGTTGGGGGAAAACAGAGGCAGGTGAGGGAAGGCAAGTGTAGCCTTTAAACCTCTTTTTTTGACAAGTCACTCATGTCGTCTGGCGGAAGCGTAACTTTCGTGTTTTGCTTCCCTCAGTGTTGGGCAATCCATCCTGAACACACTGCAAACATGTTCTTGCCCTTGTTTGCGCTCTCACTAGTTTTTCTGATCCTCATGGTTACATATTAACGGTATCTTCTCTGTACAGATGGGAGTTTCTGTTTGTTTGTTTGTTTGTTTCTCAGGCAGGATAGCAGCAGAACAATCTGCAAAGCAAGGGCAGGTTTCCTGGTGCAGGAGGTCAGACACAGGGAGGAAGGGAGAAGTGGAGTGCAGGGGCAGGGAAGCAAAGGGCACTGTCGCTTCCCCATTAGCTTCAGCACTTCTGACATTTGCTCCACATCACGTTGCGGGGAGTGGCTGTGTGACTGCCCTGTCTCATCTCCTCAGCAATGAAGTTTTAACGCATCTCTAAAAATATAGGGAACACATTTTGTCAAAATGAGGAAACTTCTAGTGTTGGAAGTATATGTGAAAACACAAGATGGTTTGCTGCACCAAGAAAAGCATTAGTAGCAAAACTTTTTGTGCATGTTGATGCTCTGAGAGTGTGTACTTCAGAAAAGAAAGCTTGGTGTTTAATTAACTTTTTTTTTTTTTTCCAGCAAGGATGGAAGTTTTGTCACTTCTGAAATGTTCCCATTTATGAAACTGTCAGGTGATGGCAGATACCACCCAAGAAAAATTGTTCATTACCCTAATGATTGCTCCATAGTACAAGTTAGCATGATTTTGGAAGCTTCAAGAGCAGTGCTAATTTTTAAGAGCTCCAGCCGTATAACTGCAATGTATCACTACCAGTACATCATCTTCCACTACTAGATGTTTTTTCTCTAAGGACCGGAGAGGACCACCATTATGATCATGAAATTTCCAGCTACTGGACAACACTGTACCAAATTCTGGCTTCAGTTACACCAATTAGAATTATTTCACATTCCAGACTTCTCAGATTGTCTTCTATATATATATCATGTAGACACATCCATATTTTCCACTGGTTTCAGGGTATAACATCATTTATTAACAGGACTGGACCAAGGTGATGGGGTTTCTAGTACGCCTTTGAGCCAAAGACAACCGGTCCTGGTTCCAGGACTCGGTTTTCTTGCTGTTCTCATTCACTTATACAAGGTCATAAGCTGTAGCCCTGACTTAAGAAAAAACACCTAAAAATGAGCCACAGCCCAACCCAAAGGCCATCACACACCTTCATAGTGGATCATTCTTCATATACTGTTAAACCATGGGGGGAAGGTATGTCATGATGCTGGCAGAGCTGAACTGTCTAGAGCTGACATCTCACTAAAAGACATCTCCATTAACTCGGGCCAGCAAGAGTCCCTGCCCTATTTAATTCAGGCTTCCTCACTCTTTAAATGAGACATTTACTGGAAGACTTTACAGCACTGCTTGCAGGCTGCTGAGTGTAGAGAAACTGTGTTGAAGGGAAGAATGAAAATGGAAATGTGAAAGAAGGCAGAGTCATCTCAGAAAGACTGTTGTCGGTGATCGGGGGAGATTAAGAGAAAAAAGCAAAATCCTTTGTATCAGCTGTACTTTCCTCCAGAAATCTCTATAGACTTGATCTCAGAATATGTGCAAAATAAACAGAAATTATCTAGTCACGTAAATCCTGAAATAAAGTAGGATTTAGAAAGTAATATTGTGCATGTCAAAGATCTGGCCTCTTCCTTTCCCTGGTAAGTATAAAGAGACTCAGGATGCTGATGATATAGCTGAGAAATAGAGTTAGCATAATTTCAGTAAGAGTGGAAACAACTTGAGCCTGATGGATTCTTTAAAATAAACCTCAGTGCTACCAGAAAAGACCAGTAAGAATTGCCAGAGACAGAACAGTGGTAGATTTCCTTGCATGATTCCAGCATTTTGCCCCATCTCTTCTCTCCAAGAACCAACCCTAAGGATAAGCAGGTAGAGCCAGGGTATTTCCCACCTGAATTTAAATATCTTGCTGGGAAACTTAAGGTATGCACTGGTTGTTCTAGCCTCCTATTGCAGTCAATAGAGAGACCAGCCTTGGAAAGCACAATACACCTGGAACAGCAGAGAAAGGGTCTATACTACTGATGTCACTAAACCAGGTATAATGAGACTGGATAAAAGTGAGAAGCAACAGCTCAAACCTCCACCGGTAAGTTTGAAACTTTTGTTGGGAAAATATTAAAAAGTGTGTGAAAATTCATTACAAATTCTGCTCATATTCTCAGCTACTTCTATTAGTTTCCCAGGAATACTGTAGCAAATTATTTTAATGAGGGGGAAGTCATGGGAACATCTGTTTTTTTTATTGAAAGCAGGAGAATTCTATATGGCTTGAAAGAAGGACTGAATAATTTTCTAGGAGATAAAGCTTTGTCCAATGTACTCATACATCAAAGTATGGGGGGAAAGAACTGCCTGAAACCTCTGGCCTGTGCTATTCAAGGAGGTAGAGTGAGTGAACTATTATCTCTTCTGGACTGAAAGTCTATTAACTGAAACCAAATTCTGAATTCTTACCTACAAATATAATAATTCAGAAATCTAAACCTCTTCTAATCAATGAGCCAAAAAAATCACTATGTCATCAACAGTCAAAATAACATAGGTTACAAATAATTGCTATGAACTGTTCAAGAAATTTCTTTTTTCAAAAAGCATCTGTAGCAAATGATTTGAACAGCATCATAATCTGTGGACAATTTATGAAACAGATAAAGCAGTAAAATTCATCGATCAATTTACGTACTGTGCATTGTCAAAGATCGGCAAGAAGCTCCAAAAATGATAAACATATCCTACGCACAGCAACGAAGAGCTGTCAATAATGTTTTTTGACCGCTACTACCCAGAGCAGGTTAAAAGCAACTTTCCAGCTGAAGATAGCCTGGCCTTTGCCACGGGACTGATTGCCTTATAAAGAGGACTGTGAAAAAGCCTTGCTTCATGGTTCTCCTGAGGTGGTATTTGGGTCAGGCCTTGAGCAAGTGAAGGGCAATGGCTCCATTCTAGCTAGGCAGTCAGCCCTACTATGTAACAGGGAACCTGTAACAACAAATCCAAAAAAAGAATAATTGATTATCAGGCACTGTTTAAAAAGCTAGTGTGCACATCTTCTGTCTCCAGCAGCCCGTGTGTGGGAGGGTTTTTAAGGGGCAGCAAGTCAATGGCTGGCTTCTGCTTGAGTATGCATGCTGAGGACATCATATAACACGAGTCTACACGTTGCTCCTCAATTAATTTTCCATTTACATCCTCCTGTACCTGACACATTCTGTTTGCATTGAGAATTAATATTTGCAAGACTAATGGAACCATCTTGGACATCAAGGAAGAGAAAAGAAGAGGAAAAAGAGGGGAGAGAGACCCCAGGGGAGGGAGAAAAAGAGAGAAAGAGAGAAAGCATGTAGTCCTTGAACAACTTGCATTCTCAATAAAAGCAAATGTTGTGTTCAGCAGCCATTTCAATTAATTTGGCAACAGTGTGTTGGGCTGGTGACTATACGTGGCTTATCTATAGAATTAGATGATCCCTTCAGAGTTACTTAAAAAGAATAAAACACTCAGGAAAATTAAAAAAAATATATCATATTTTACTAAAACCCCATTAAACCATCACACCCTCCTCTTTCTGCAGTTCCTCTGGCACTGTTTCCTTGGCAGAGTATTGAGCCTGATACTGCAACAAGAGACATTAGTTTTCAGCTGAGGGCCTTGCTTCCCCTGTCTTTATTATGCTCAGCTTTTGCACCATTCAGACCCAACTGATATGTACCCAGGATTGTGACTGGGAGCTTAATTTTGTGTATGCATCGCCTTTTACTGTACATGATAGTGGCTAATTTTGCTCCCTGCCATGTACAACATTTGCCTCAAATCAATGTGATTCTGCAAAAAAATTGTTTGCCTGGGTACTAAATTCAAGGTGTATGGTTCTGCCTTGTCAGGTAAATAAAATGCACCCAGGAATAAGCACCAAAGCCAGCTGGTGGACAATGGCCAGCATTTATGCTAGTAAACTCTTTTATCCTCCAAAGAAGTGGGAGTTGCATGTGCACTGCCTCCGGGACCAGTCCCTTGGCCATGCTGTGCCCACGAACCATTCAGGGAGAGAAGGAGTTGGAATGGGCCAAATTCATGCCAGAGAACAGCTTAGCAGTTGACTGTATAAACAGTTTTGTTCTAGTCCTGGGAATGCTTCCAGACATGTTTGAATTTACTAATTTAAATGTAGTCTTGAAGTCCCAATGCTTGCAATACCACTCCAACATTTCCCTTGTGAGCAAAGGGAGAGGTCACATGGGCGAGATCATAACCACATCACTTTAATAAACCAGACAGTAGAAAGCAAGCAATTATAAAAAGGCAAAACTTACATAACAGGATGGGAACTGGAACCCTTTTATAGAATAGGTTTACATTTTCTGCATAGCAATGTAGTTTATTCTTACTGGAGAGGGTTACAGTTTCTCCTAGTTAGGAGTGTTAGTAGAAAGCACATGTTCATCTCTGAAGTGTTACCTGAAATCATGTTGTTACACTTTATTTTAATAAACAAGCATTCCTAGATCCACGACAGGTCATAAAAAATCATGATTAACACCAGGAAGTAATTCAGAATAAAATGAGCCCTCTGGACCAATATAAATTCATATGGTTGAGGCAAATGTTTAATCAAGATGCTAGGAAGTCCAGAGGAAAAAGCAAGACAGAAAGGTGTAAAGGAGGAAGAGTCTTCATAAGAAAGAAATGAAGCAAGCCTGGAATTTGACTTAGGACCAGATTTGCATGATTCCCTCAAGTTCAACTTCCAATTTTCTAGTTACTTTTCTGATGCAGCAAATGTCTGCATTTTCTGTTTCAGTCTGAAGAGTCCAGATGAAAATGGCAGCGTTGGTCATTGTGGTATAGCTTTTCACATGCATCTTCAATTTTTGCAGACAAGTCTGGATGCAAATATTTGTAGTCTGTCGAAGTAGTTTGGCAACCTAATTTATAAGCATTAATGGATAATTGTTAGCAATTAAATGTTTGATTACCCAACTGGGCCTACAGATCAGGTTGCTAGATTTCCATCTGCTAATAGCTGTGTGCACAGGGGATCATGGGACTGAAAATGGGAGTGAAGACAGGGGTTTACAAGATGCAAAACTGAATGTGCAAACATGAAGGTCAGTCTGCTGATCAGCTAGAAAACATGAAGCTTCAGCTATCTATTCTGTTTGTAACTTTTTGCATTCAATACTGCAATGTAAAGGTCTGCAGATTTAAATATCTTCCATTATATTAAAGATCAATGAATTAGATCTGTGTATAATCTGAATTGCCTCTCTGCTTTTGTAGGCTGCAGGTAGGCATAGGCCACTTATGTTCTTTAGTCCTACCTAACCTTCCCACATTTAAATTTGCAGATCATGTAAAGACAAGACCCTCTTCTGGATCTAGCTCAGTTCTTTGGTAGATGAATCTCTGCACCCATGGAGACTGGTGGAGCTAGCTGTGGGAGTCAGCTACCCAGATGAGCAGCACTGCAGTGAAAGTCACAAAGGTGTGCTCAGCAGTTTTCTTTCAACAGCTGAATTCGTAACGGTCCTTACATGATGATGGAAGACTGTTCATTTCCTTCACAGAGGCCATTAGTAGCATGACTACAAGTAAAAAGGCCTGGTGGAGCTGGCAGGAATAAAAGACTACTTGTCCCTGGTTCTCTTGTTGCCCTCAGCTCATAGGTTGCTCTTGCCCATCCTGGGAGACCTGTAGAGCAGATGGAGTCCAGAATTAAGCCAGTTTTAAATGGATTTAAAGCCTTCTGTTTGTCTACAGACATGGATACTAAGCAATGGTTTCCTGGTCTGTCACCAAAGACTTGGCCTTTGTCATGGGTTTAAGCAATTGTCCTGAACAGCCATGGCTTCACAGCATACCATTTTTTAAAAAAATTGGCTCACTTTGTGCGTATTTCCCCTCTGTCTCAGCTGAGTTGCCCTCACTGACAGCTGTCTAGCAAAAATATAGAGCAAGAGATATGAATAGCACACTCTACTATTGGGCAGTGCCTATTAATGTTTACGTTTAAGTGCCCTGGATGCAGAGATCCTATAGGAAATAGATGACTCCCTGCAGAGGCAGCTGCTCTCTAATATCCCCATGCTAAAAGGGAGGCCTTGTTAGATGGCGGGAAGGTTCTTGAAGTCTGAAGGAGAGCAAGATTCCCATCCTTGGCAGCATGAGAGCAGCACAACTACTCTACATCAATAAGTAATCTTATCATGAGAAGCAAAGGTTAATGACTAATCTGTTTACCTGAGATTCATTAATCAAAGATTTACTAGAAGTCAGAATCCTGTCATTGCTCAGGCACAGACAGCTTTGCTTCCATGCTAAAAAAGACAACTACGCAAACTGCACAAAGCATGTAACTCAATACAGAGCAATTTTCCCAGTGTGTGGATGACAAAGGGGAGCATCAAAGAGAAAAGGCTCTAATCAGAGGGGATTATAGCTGGCCTGCGTGGAGCAGAGGGAAAGCCTCAATCTCCAGTGATGTGAAGAAGAGTTCGACTATGCCTAGCAGCAATATCATCAACCATCTGAAATGATTATGGGGTATTTTTATGTCGTGAAATATAATCTTGTTCTCCATGACAACTGACACCTCAATAATAGCACCTGTAAAGATTTAAAAGTTGCCAGAAGACTGCCAAAAACGTTAGGCTAAATATCCAGCACAGAGATCTGGGAAATATGGTTTAGACTGCAGGGGCAGAACCACTGGAGAATTGTCCTGCCTACCCTTTCCTTAGGAACTGGTATGAGGTGTGCTGTAAAATACATCTACTTAATGGGGTTATTTAGATCTTTATGTGTGTTCTGATAATTAATGCCCACATTATGGTTCTAATTATTATCCTGAGGTTAAAGGCACTAAAGGAAAAATGAATAGCAACTTAGGCTCTTGGTGTTGACTATTCTTCGTGCAACTTTAACCCAATAGTTCTCTCTCTCCGGCACTTCCAGAATGACAGCCCAGTTTTCCTAGAAAAAGTACTGGAGGCAGAAAACTTTATGATGGGCCCAGTTCTCCAACTCAAAGACTACTGACGACTAAGTCACTCACCAGTTTTAGCTCCAGGGACTGAAAATGTGGACCTGAACAGAGCAAACCAGATCAAAACAAATATTCTTTCCTATGCAAAGTTGATTCATTGAATTCAAGGGACAGCAATGCCTCTTTACAGGGGATTGTCACCATGCCAACTGATGTTACATCATATATGTCTAAACCTAAACATGGGGAAAAAAAAGAAGGAAAATACTTTCCCAAACTGGGAGTCCAAGGCTCTGTGGTGACCTAAGGTCCCTTATTTTGGTCTCTTAACATGTGTCATGATTCCACTATTGTTTGCAACAAGGAAAGAGAACCACACTAAGCAGGGAGAGAGTTAGTTCAATGATTTGTCAAGATCAGGCATTGTAGTTATTGTTCCAGTCATGGTAGAGGGGCAACATTGCCAGTGCTGCACTGGGAGCTGCAGGTACTGCAGCCAGTTAGTGTAGTGAGCTACAAAGTGCTGTAGCGATGCAAAGCTACGAAGGGGCTATGGGGAATGAACACAGGAGACAGAAGAATCAAAGACCAGACCTATTCCAGGATATAGCTGCAAAGCCGTCTACTTACTGGAATACATTTTTTTAATGCCATGTGTTGTGAAGTAATTAATTCAGGGCCAGATTATGATTTCCTTTTCATTACCTTACTTCCACCATTCAAATATGAGGCTCAGAAAATCTTTTGGTCTGTGTCTGCTAGCTGTCTGCCTTACCCCTATGTCTGGAGGCTCAGGAGAGGGATGTGCTGGGAGATGTCCCAACTAACAGAGTCCCAACCTCAGCTGGGACCTGCACCGACGGCCAATCCGTATGGAAAGAAGTAGTGCATATATGCTACATTTAACATTTAAAAAGTATCTATCTAAAACATTTCTTAAGGTTCCGAACTTCCTCTTCTTCTCTACCACACACCAGCCTACAGACCTGTGAAGGGTTGTTGTTATCAAGTGCAGCACCTCATTTTCTGAAGCGTTTTTTAACCATCAGCGCTGATGCCTTCTTATTGCACAAAACCGAGAGAAAATGTTGGTTTGCAGAGGAAGACATCGGCCAGGTGCTCTTGCTGCTTTATCTGTGCACCAGGCATGGATGTCATTATCAGCATGTGGCAAACCTGCCATCATTGTTTGGCATCCCTCAAGTTCAGCAGGAGCAATGTGGCCTGACAAGGAAGATTCCGCTTTTAATAAAACATATTTTGGCTATAGGCAATGCTTCTCTTTCCCTGGAGAGAATTATCAGTTTCATGTGAAGCTGCTTTTTGCATGCACTGAAGAGAAGCTACAGAACTGCACACACTGGGAACTCCCTGTAAAGTGGGAAAAGTTGTATGTATAACCATAGATACACCAGAAATTATTTTTGAAGACATAACTTCTCATTTTAACATTGAAACACTTTGCATAATTTTAATGCTCTTTCTCCCTCTCCATATATATTTAATTTACAACTCAAAGAAAGCATGTAACTACCCCTGTCACAAACAGACCAATAAAACCAGGGAAATATAATTAGATGAGCAATTGGAATTTATTACGGAGTGATTGAATCTGAATGAGTAAGACCAACACTTGGGTTGTTTTACCTGGGAATGTGTCCTTTATGTTGCTAATGGAGTACATCCAAATAAAGAAACCATATTTTTCTTGGTAAGAAAAAAAAAGATGGTAGGGTCTCCTGTGCAAGAATCAGGGCTCTCTTTTATGAAGATAGAGTGCGAACTGCATAGGAGAAGGACTTAAAGAGATCTTTGGAGGTGGCTGGCTGAGATTCTGTTGTATCGATCATTTAGCACCACTAGGCCTTAATTGCATGGTTAATGGCATGCTACAGAATTAAATTCTTCACAGAAGTTTCTTTTTTCTTTGTGATTTAAATCAAAATGCATAAAAATATATATATCTTCTTCCCCAGAGAGAGCTACAGTATCCCTGGCAATAGGAATTAATGAAAGATGCTGCAATCCTTGAAATCAATGTAGTTACATTGATTTATACTGGTGTAGGAACTGACCTTTGAGTTCAAAACAAATCTAATGATGTTAGAAGGGAAAAAAACCCACCTTAATAAATATACATAAGACAAAATTATCAGAAGTGTCTACATGAATTAGCATAAAATCAGACTCAAGATTATTTTTCTATACTACAAAATTTTAAAAAGAAGCGTCTATTCTTCATCAGGTGAAAGACACCTGGAGGGGATGACTGGCACAGCTAAAAGCCCATCAGTTGGGGCAACTATGTAAGAAGGAAATAAGAAAATACTCAAGCCTTTGCCCAGTCCAGTGTGGAACCAGCCTCTCTATTCCCATGTAATTCCCAGTAATTATTTGTACAAAATGAAAGCTCTCTGAAGGGAAGAGCTACACCCAACCATTCTCTGGCACAGCCGGCAGCCTGGTGGGGAAGGCGCTCAGTGAGGGTATTCAGGAGCAGCAGGGTCCCAGGAGCTGATTATCTTCTGCATTCAGGGTATTTCTTACACAGTTTCTGATAGCTCTCGAAGACTTGTAGAGAATTCGGAGAAAGAGAGCAACGTCTTGTTCCATGTTGTTCATTGCATGGATGCAATCAGCGGTATTATACCTGAAAAGTGACTGGTGAGTATCTGCTAAAGAAATGGTGAAATGATACTCCCATGGTGTTTCCTTAAAGTCTCTCCTGAGGTGTTGGTTTTTTTTTTTTTTCCTTTAAGTGCTCTTTTTCATTGTCAGCTTACAATGTACTTTCTGCAAAAGTGCCCAGGAATAGGACTTGGTACAAGTTTTTTGTAGCTGTTGTGGGCCTGGCTGTGGGTGTTCAGTCTCCTACCATTACCCATGTATTCACTTTGTTCCAGTCCCAGGAATGGGAATTATATACAGTCAAATCAACTTGACTGTAACCAGGCTTTCACTTTTTATATATATTAAAAAGACTTCCCATAGCTACTTCTCCATTCCATGATATTAAGGGAATCAGCCAAAGAATCAGCCGAGAATGCACTGATAATGCAATTACTACTAGATTGATGTTTTTAAATGTACTGTTGTTGACAAAAAGCCCTCAGAAACCTGAAATGTTAATCTGTTTTTCTTTTGCAAATTGAGTACTGCCTGCTGCGTACATCCTTTTATTACTGTAGGGCTGCTCATAAGCTCCAGGCTGCTGGCATTTATTTATTAAAAAAGAAAAAGTATTAAGAAACAGCACTGAAACATTTTTCAGTTGGATTCCAAAACAACAATAATTGGCAGATACGGGGGAAAAAAAATAAATCCAAAATTTTGGCTGAAGAGTATTGACAGACGAGAACAGAAGGAGCAGTGTCCGTATCCCCAGGGACGCAGAGTCAACGAAACAAAGCTGACTTTCACAACTAGTTGTCTAGACAATCAAGAGGCTTTTTACAGATTGATGCTTATGTTTAATAAAGAGGCCAAACTGCTTGAGTCTGCATGAAGCTGTAGGAAATAAAAAGCAAAATTCCACAGAGTGGTGCAAGAGCAGTATAATGTAATTGCAGGGGTTTCAGAACACAATCTTTATGAAAATGGGCAGCTTTCCTAGCCAAAAGACACCTTCTGGTGTCATTTATCAACAGCTGCTTTAGAAACCTGAGGTATGCTACAGTGATCATTCATAGGAAGCTCTGCTGTCATTAATGACCAGATTTTTTCCACTTGTTCATTTTACTCCTTTGAAAACAAGGAGCTGCACTAGAATTCATTTTCTAGCTCTAAAGCATGTGAGTCTACATAGGTGCTTTAACATGAGCATTGCATAAGTATTATTCTTTCTGTAAATACATCTGTGCAGCACCTATAGTGGAAGTTTCCCCCAGACAGCTTCACCACTGACTTGGAGGGAGGAAACATCTCTAAGGGAAAAACAAACTGAAATTAAAGTTGCAATCACCATTATATAAAAAGAACTTCAATTCTTAAAAAAAAAAGGAGACATAATCAGCAGCAGTCACTTACTCATCCTGAGATTTAGGAGTGTTTATTACCCTGCTGAATTCTGCCTCTTTTCCTCTTTGGTTGGGAAAGTGCTTATTTTCTTGAAGGTCTGTGTTTTACTAGTATGCCTCTTGAATTTCTTTTATTATAGTATTCTTTTATACAGAAAAATTTTTTTGTTTGTTTGCCAAAAAGAGCAGAAATTATTGTCTGCATCATCTGGGTAACTGACCTCCAGTTTTCCAATTCCACCTGCCTTTCACAGAAAGAAACTACCCAAATAAGACACAGGGCCTGAGTGCTGTCTAATGGAATATGCAGCATATGACAAGAGAAAATGCTAGATTGCACTTTGTTAGTATTTATATGTTTTTTGGTATTCTTGGAAAGGACATGCAATTACTGTGCTCTTTCTCCAAGTCCACAGACCAAGGTTTGAAGTAATGCAATCTGTGCTGGAGTCGTAGTACAGCTAGAATGAGCCAAGCTTTCATTACAACTTACAAGAAGTGCCCTGGAAGATCTGTATTTTTACAACTCCTCCAAACAAATCACAGACAAGACAAATAAGAAGAGCTAAAAAGTACATCTGTATATCCATAAACCCCCATTTGGGCAGGAACAAATATGTGCATGGTTTCAAGGGGGTATACTTCAAGCCTTCTGCAGTTTAGAGGCATATGTTTTATTTTATTTACTTCAGTAATTCCTCTGGGTCACTGAGATTTTGAAATCGAAGGCCAAGGTCAGCAAAGGGAGTTGTTGGGGTCTTTGTAGGCAGGAGGTGGAAGGAGGGAGTTGCATTCCCTGCCGACACCAGCAGGATTTGGGAAGAGCCAAGCCAGCCAGCCTGCATACAAAACCCTCCAGGTCTGCTGGACCAGCAGCTTGCTTATGTAGACTGTGGGATTATGGTTCTGCTGCAAAGAGAATAATATTGAAATGAACACACAGCATGTTAAAGGTAAAGTACCAGTGAAACTGTGATTTCTGGCTTGAATAAATCTCCCAATAATTTGAATATTTGTTCTACTTTGATTTTTGCTGTTCCAAATTATTTTCCCTTCTTCTCCCCATGGTTTCATAACTTGGCAAGTCCTATTTACTGATTAGCCTTTGTCTCTTCCTAAAAAGGAAGGCCAGGGACTTTCTGTCATCTTTTAGGTCAGCTGGCTCACTCACTATAAACATAGCCTGAAAGCATGGGATGAAATCTGCACACCCAGCCCCATGGGCGCACTTCTGTGGAGTTGGCTGTCTTCAGAAACAAAGACAAACCCTATGTCCAGCTGTATGCAGAATCCGGACTCTGGTTTCCAAATGTTACTCAGTAGCTGAGAACCTTTGGCATGCAAGAGAGACCCTTTTTATACTATCCTGAACATTTAAAAAGCAGTAATAAATAGATGATAGCCTTAGAGGTGTGATTTATTTGTTTTATGAATCACAGAAGAGTCCATAACTCATAAAAGATTAAGGCTGAAGCAAGTTGTATGGCTCTTGCATTACAAGTGGAGATTAATGTCTTATTTCATGAAGCACCATCATTAACTGGTCTACATTACAGTAGTTTAATGTTAGTGACAGAAAGAATTGACTTTTAACATTTTTAAAATATTCTGCATTTTGGTTTGTCTTTGCCAAGGGGATTTCTCCGAGACCTGAGAGATTTTAAACGGAAGAAATCCTATCTCAGTGCTAGCTTTCTTTCATACACCTGCACACCACATTACTATTATGGAGATCCACAAGATCAGCAAGATAATAAGGACAGCTTTCTCCCCACATGTAGATTGCTTCAAGGCATTTGATACCTTTAGTCAAGCTGAGTCACCCTTAGCCGACTTTCCTTCATTAGAGTATCTCAATTTACAGCTCTTCTACCATTACAAGAGTGGCTTTTGCTACAAATGCACTGAAAAAAGCTGGAATAGCTCTCCCCATCCACTGTGGCTGCCCGTGTTTCAGACCAGAGTAGCTTTGTTTTACCATTTTTGGGGCTTCTCCCTTTCCAGGGCCATAATTAGTTAAATCTTGTCTTTCATGGGAATCATCATACTTATTTTTGAACCACAGATATGTCCGCAAGTGACTTCATCTTTCATTGTAGTGTGTCATATCACAACACTACAGTATTGAATACGATGTAATTTACTAAAATCTATTAAAACACTCCCATTTGAGAATCCATTACAACCTTCCTTGTTGTTATTACCATATCCAAGAATGCCAACGCAACAGGAGAATTAACTTGATGAACAGTCCTGCAAAATGTGCCGCTACAAGCTGTTTCTAAAACATCTTTCAAGGCATCTCCGTCAGCTCATGGATTCTCTTTGGTTTTCTTTCTTTTCTAGAACTATTTGCTAACCCTTAGTTGTGGTAAGTGATTATTTGTGCTTTCAAACAAACTCCATGAAAAACGTTTTTCAAGTGGAGATCAAAGAGCAAAGGCAAACATAAAAGCAGTCTTATAAAAACTGTGTATTAAAAAACCTAAGCTCCATCCATATGCCAATTACATCCAAACCTCATGGCCCCTTCTCTATGAGGCTTCCTAAAGGTGATAGAAATGTCAGATGAAACAAAAAGGGACACATTACAGAGAGGGAAATCATCATGGAGATGGGAGGTGGCTCTCAGTAACCTTTGACTGAAGAGTTCTGGTTGGAAAGTGCAGCTCCATAGAGCAACGCTTGCAGCACAAACTGTGGTCCCCAATTACTACAGTCCAAGGGCTGTAATCATTTCTAATGGTTGCAGGTGCCATTAAACAGAGTTTCCGCAAGCTGGGGGGTAAAATGATGCCCTAAACCTACAAAAGCATGCAAACTCTTCAGTCCCTAGGAGGGATTTGTTCTTAAGAGCTAAGGGCTAGTTTCACTCTCTGAGATCACACATTTCTGAAGTTCAGATCTAAAATGAACTTATGTACTATCCTCCTATGATTTCCCTTAACACCTCTGTACCCAGGTTGTTAATTTTTTTGACTTCTGCTAGAGATGGGATGGTGAGGCACAAACACGAAGATTTCCTCATAGGGCATAAAGTTACTGATCACTGAAGACCCCAGATATTCAGGTATCTGGAGTAGTTATATGGTACCAGCGCGCAGTGCACTTAAGCAAACAGCATAAAAGGCTTCAAGAAGTGCAATTATTTTAGACAATTAAACTTCTTGCACTTGCTGACTAAAGTCAGTCCAGATTGCGCTGCCATCTCCATGCAACCATAGCAACTTCTTCCTTCCATTGTGTCCCAGATTAATGTGAACACCTGGAATCAAAAACCTGAGGCTTGCGAGTAAGGTACATAAAACTTTATTGATCCTTTGCGTATGGCATGGATCCAGTTACACAGCAGTGATTCACTTTCCAAAGCCCTGTCTCAGCAAGGAGCAGTGGTGGGCTCTCCAGAGACCCCTCTCTTCTTTGACTGCTTCAAAGTCCCAATCAAGAATATTCTAAGGAGATGATTACAGGAAATTACACATTCCTTCAAGAGATGTGAGCCTTCATCGCTTGGATTTTAGCACATTAATATTTTTAAAGATAGTTCACAACTAAATATGTTTTTGTCTTGCCTATTGTTTTTACTGGGCCCATTTCAACACTTTAAAACTCTTACATGCCAACAGGGTTCAATGGCAGCAGCCTGTGGGCAATTAAGGTTAAATTTTAGCCTTGGTCATATGTGACTGCTCCTGTAAATGTGGTGAAACACAGTTGGAGCACATATCCCCAGAGAGTAAGTAGGCAATGCTTTAAGGAAGCCATGCAAAGATAAATGGATGCAGAAGAGGCTCTGGAATTTTGCTTGAAATAATTTTTGCTTTGCTTTTAATGATCAAAACCATTCCTCCCACTGAACCACATAAAAAAATAGTATTTGTGTCTGTGCCAAAGGTGGAGCATAGTGTAGACCCACTGAAATAAAAGACAAGTGAAAAATTAATGAGAAACTGGAAACCAGCAGCTCCCACCCTGTGAGCCGTAGTCTTTTATATACTTCTTCCATAGTGAGTATCTCAATGGGGCTAAAATCACAGTAGCTCCTTTGACTTCAAAGGAGATGCACCGGTTGAGAAGTAGAGAAAACAATCTGGAGTGCACTGTACCAAGTCTGCACAACTTGGGAAGAGAAGAGAGCCCCTAATAGAGCAATTCATCACTCAGGAGAGGAGGGAATATTTTTATTAGAAACCAGTTTTAAGTTAAAAGGAGAAGCATCTACAGGTGATCCAGCTTTGACTGAGGCACTCATTGCCCCAAAGGGGATGCAGCCTGGACCTTTGGCTATAATTTCCAGAGTTAGAAAGACACAGACACGTACAACAAAGAAGACTGAGATATACAAGCATCCTTTCTCTGTAAAGCCTTCACTCTGCAAGTTCTGCTCTACAAGAAATTAGCAGTTTGAGACCGTCCTTTCCCAAAGCCTGCTGACACCCATCTCCATGGGCATCACAGTCCTGCATTGTGTCCTAGAAGGGTCTTTTTTTCCTCCACAGTAACTGCAAAAACCCCAGTAATTATTACTGTCTATGTGATGTTTAAAATACTGGTTTCTCATGCTCTTTTGGGAAACTTTAATGAAATAAATGGAGACACTCTCTCTTCTCATCTGTTTAGCAGTCATGCAACACAGTTTTCCCCAAAAATGAGAATTTATGGGGAAGAGATCACAGATCACTGAAAATATTTAGGTATGTTCTTCCGTTGGTATTTATGAGCCAAAAGAAGCTGTCATGCATGTAACATGGAACCAGAAATCCAAGGGTTTTTCCTGATCTAGTGTCTTTCCCTGTACATTCATATAATAACATTTGTCTTCCATAGCATGTTTAATAAATTCACTCGATAGTTTTGAAATGATGCCTTTGCAACCTAGGGAGTTCATTATCACCTGCTCACTGTAAGTAGCACCTCTCTAAACCCACCATTTCTTAGGAGTAAGATATATAGTGTTTTAATTGCATATCGTTAAATGCTTTACCTATACTGAATATTCTCTGTGAAGTCTATGGGGCCATAATTTCCTCCCCTGTAATTAACTGAGTTCACATGGCAGCACTGGCAAAGTACCTTTTGGAAGGCAGTGAGGTAGCAAGGATCTGTATGAGACCCTTCTTTGTGCTGATACCTGAAGTCTGGACTGTCCTGGGTTTGTGAGTATTACGATGACAAAAGTCAGCAGTGTTGTATCGCTCATATCCCTGGCGAAGGAAATTCCTGCTCAGTTCAGATGTTCCTGAGCCCAGCTGAGCTCCTCACCCTAGACTTTCTGTAACCTCACTTTTACTGCATCAGATCTCAACAGACATGCTTCTCTGTCACCACTCAGTGTGTTTTAAAGGGTTCTTAGATAGTAAAACCTCCCAAATTAATCTTGTTTTACAGGAAGAGAAACAAAGTAGGCAATAGGGTTTGAGAGGCTCACCTGTGAGTGACTCGGCATCAAAAAGAGAGGGGCAGGACATGCTGGACAGCCCAGTGCTGGGGGGACCCACCACCAGCAGCGGTGACTGTGACATTGGCAGCTAGCTCTGCTCCAGCACTGAGAAGGTTTCTGCATTTCCCACAGCCTGGTTTGCCATGAGCTCTGTCTCCTGGCTTCTAGGGAAGGAGTTAAGTAGTGCTGTACACGGGTTAGGCCATTTGTGCAGGCTGCTCCCCACCATCCTATTATTTTGGCACTTTCATACCTGAAGCCACACAAACTCTTGCTGCAGCAGTTCTTGGCACAGTGGACACCTGTAGACTCACTCTCCTCTGCTGATTTTTATAACACTTGCAGAAGTGGCAGCACCCCTGGAACCTCTACCCCCCGCCAAAGTAGATTGAAATTGAGCAATGAGTCCAAAAGTTATTGGGGAGGGGAGGAGGATGTAGACACAGACGCACAGACAGTACGATTGCATAAGCCTCGTTCCCATGAGAAACCAGGCTGAAAAACAAACTGTCCTAACATGGATTCTCATAACTCTGCCTAGTAAGTAGGTCATGCCAGGTCTCAAACTCACATAACTTTGCCTTTATCACCAATGCGCTCTCCCCTAGGAGGCAGTCCTGGTTTTGGCAGATTTGACCCCTCCTGTTTCAGCTCACTGAGATATCCTTAAGAAAAAAAAATCCAACAAACCCTCTCACAGGTTGATACAATGCAAGGTCAAAACCCACCGCAGTCTTGTACCACAGCAAGATTTATGCCGTTGGGCTGAATCAGGGAGCTCATAAACCAGCAGGGAATAGCTATGACACTGACCCCACCTGCTCCCATTGCTCTAGGAGATCAAAGGGTCTAAAATTAGATTCTAGATCTCTAATGGGTCTCTTCTTCTCTTGAAGTAGGAGAATCTTTCCCATTAACCTCAATGGGAATTACGTGTCTGCCCTAAAAAGAGAATGGACGATAGGCCTGTTCCCAAGAAATAAAATCTTTGCATGCATGCTGCAGAGAGGCGTTCTTTAAAATAACCTGTCAAGAAAATATATCAATAAAGGTAGCCTTTCAGTTTGATTCTGAGGCCTCACACTCTTCTCCATGCATTTATCTCCAAGCTCATGAACAGACCGGACCTACCAAGTTTCAGCTATACTTTTTAGGAGAATCCCAGCAGACAAAACCAGTCTGTTTTCCAGACTCTGCAAACTCCTGGCAATGGTCACTCTTAGGCAAGGACCAGGCATCTGGTAGTCCTGCAAGTCATGACTCCAGTAAGTCTTGCCATTGGAGGAGCCCTGACCCCTCCCAGAGCTGCAATCTCTTTGCCTGTGAAGGGAAACTTCATTTTACATCATCTCTTTTGTTCCCACATCAGCTCCTGTGTACAAAAGGGGCTGCTCAGCTGCCTTCCCACTGACCATGTCACAGCTGAAAGAGAACTGGAGGCGTTATTGTAAAAACAATTGCACGCTGGTATGTAGAATAGGAAAGATTTCTGCAGTGGATCAAAATGTTTTTAAAGCCCTTCCCCATACTTAAGTGGGAATTGCAATGCTAATTGCTGCGTCTTGTGCACAGGCCAAATGTGAGAATGGATGACCCATTCTGGGTTATCCTTTGTGCATCTGCACACTTTGGTAGAGACTGCAGGCACAGTGCAACTGGACACACAGCTGTTCCAGGGTGCTGAAATCTTCCTGCTTTTGAGTAGTGCCTGCTGGAAATGCTGATACGGGAATATAGCCACACCTCTGAAAGCTGAGCAGCTGTAGGACTTGTGAACAAAGTGGCCATGATGGAAAACAAGAGCAGTCCAAATAAACACAATGAGAAACCCCGCTCATTTCAGCAGATACATTTACAGAAAACCTTTTTTTTTTTTTAACACAGAGGAATATTCTTTCGTTTTCTTTTCTTTGAAACAAACAAAAACAAAACCAGAAACTTCTCCACTGTCTGTAGTTTACCAGTTGCTTTTTTTTTTTCCCTGTGGGAACCCTTAACAAAATACATCCCCTATCAGACTCCAAGTATACACAAGGAAGCCCCAGATTTGTTTGCATCAGACGCGGTGTCAGAAAGCACCGTAGTGTCAGATTTATTTCCACCAGCTACTTCTTTGGTCAAGTGTGTACAAAGGCCCTTACTGAGCTGTCACATAACATTGTTCTTTGTCTCTGTGTATTTATCCCTACAAATTTCAAGGGAGTTGATCATCAAGGTAATCAGGGTTTGGTCAATGGGCTCTTTCTGTATTTTTTCTTCTTTATGCTTGGTGATTATGAAAGGTTGTCACATAAATGTCTGCTCCTCATACAGTCTGCTCCGTTCACTTTCTACATATGCTTTCCATAATGTTCCAGTGACAGGACACAGCTTCATCCAGTGTAGCTGTCTGAAAATTAAATCTGCAGATTTTTGTTTATAAATTGGACCTGCATCTCAAATTAAAGGGCTAATGGCTTTACAGCTTTGCCCCTTGCAAATTGTTCTGTGAGCACAAACATTGCAGGAGCCAACTACCCCTGCAAAAAGGGACAGGCATAACCACAATAAAAAAAGCATATTCCTTTCAGTAGCAGTTAAAAAAAGCAAAATGTATGCACTGTTGTGCTCACTTTTGATTTCCATACCAAGTTACCTCAGTCACACATGGGGATTTTACAGGTGATATTACCTGTCTCGCATGCAGCATTACAAATGGATTTAAACCACTTTGCTAGAAAAAAGAGGAAGGAACTCTGCTGAGCAGCAAAATAAACATTGCTCTGTAAAGTAAAAAAAAGAAAATCCTTCTACAATCAGAGATAAATTGCAAAGGAATTACTAAAAAACCCCCAACCCAGGATCATTTACTGACATTTAAAAAAAAATTAGATTGTTCAAGTTTTACCTGACCATGGAAATAACCAGTGTTCCTTCAGCTGACTCGTTGTCCATAAAACTGTTCTATTTTCTGTCACCTAAATATATCTGGCTCTTTCTAAAAAACTGATGAGGAACCCGGCTCCTTTTTCTTCTCCCAACATGCCTCAGCTTGAAATCATCAGAGCTGTGATGCTCGGCTTCTCTCCTCAGCCGAGAGTGTGAATAGTGAGGATAGGATTTCTCTCACCTAGTTTTAACCACTGAACAAGCGGGTATCAAGTGCAGGCTACCTCTCTAGGTGCTTTTTATGACCAGCACAGAGAGAATAGCCCTTTGGAGGTGCCACTGACTATTGACGAATAATTTAGACTAAACACCTATAAGTAGGTGAGATGAATCCCACCCACAGAGTTTTCTTCTTCCTTGAGGCCAATTAGATATAAATGCTGCTTCACCATGATCTAGTTTCAAGACTTTGAAACAAGGCTTTCAGTCAAAAATGCAAATTTAGTGAAAACAAAACCTTTTTGTGGGAAAGGGCTGGTTTCTGATTCCTGTCTTAAAAAGATATTTAGAAGAAAACAATAGGTGTGGTTTCTACATTTTCAAAAAGCAAAATTTCCATTTTCTGTTTGAAATGAATCTTGTGTTTGAAATTCACATTAATGAACAGTAATTTAAAAATAAAGGGTCAACATAAAAAAGAAATTGTTCCATTGACCTGGCCTTTCCCCTTATATTTAAATCACTGATCTGCAAAGAAATTTCAAATTTTTCCTTTCATCCTGATTTAGATGAGGGAAAAAAATTAAATCAAAACTTCAAACATCTATTTGGGAAACAAAAGCTATTTCCAATACAACTTTAACACTTCATCTACAGCTGAATCACCCCATGCTAAAAGGGGTGAGCTGACTTCACTAGGGTCGGGGGAATCCTGCTGCTACCATTTTTCATTCCTCTTTTGCTGTTCAGTGCCCGACTCCAGCACCAGTCACAGGCGCCCCGGTGGGATGATGGGGTGCTGCTGCAAATGCATCATCCATAAACACTGGGAGAGGTGCTGGGCACAAACTTGGCTGTGTTTTGCTCATGATCTGAGCCAAGAGGACTTGACCTAGGTCCCATCTGGGAGCCAAGTGAGCAGGTCAGCAAGGTGCAGAGCCCCAGCTCAAACACCTACCTCTCTGCTTGGTCAAACAAACCCTTGGTGCCGAACCGAAAGGCCAACAAACTCTTTAATAAATGCACAAAACCCAGAGGGAAGGTTTGCTGTGACTTTTCCTGTGGGTGAGCTTACGCTGGGCTGTGTATGGGAGTTTGGCAAAGCAGCCTCCAGTTTCACCTGGTCAGAGCAGAGCTGCCCTGTTCTTTGCAGACACAGTTTCCATGCCACAAAGTCCCGTAGTGCCCTTTGAGCTCTTGCCACTCCTTAATGCAGTGACATGAAAACCAATATTGAAAAAGACTTAACATCTCAGCATGAAACTAAGCTGTATGGCATATGCTTTTAACATTAGAAAGAGGAAATGGTTCAGAGAAAAAGATGCAGACCTGGCAAGTTTTTCTTTGTGGGGGAGAAAAAAAGAAGAAGAAGAAAAAACCGTGAAGAGTTTTGTCTTTCTTCAGATGGAGAGGGGACAGAGGAACAGCAGTGCGGGGCTGAGGGTGCAGATTGGTGCCCGAGAACTGTTGCTGCTGATATTGCAGGGTTTAATCTGCAGAGGTAACGGCCCCATTTCTGGCATTGAGTGCAGGCTTGCTTTCCCAGTGACAGCCCTTTCCTATCGCATCCTCCTTCTCTGCCGGCTGCATGGCTGTGCGAAGGATTTTGCAGAGCCATGCAAACCAGTGCAAGGAATTGCACGGGCTCCATGTGATTCAGGAGCGATGCTTGGGAGCGTGTAGAGTGGTGCTGACAACAGCTGTGAGATTCAGTGCATTTTTAGATAGTCCCCAGCTCCTGCACCTACGCAGAAATCTCAGCCTTCATTTATTTCAGTAGTTAAGTTAGGAGGTTGTTTTGGCTACAGAGAGGGACTTCAAAATAGTCATTGTGTGGTTTCCAAAAAAAATAAGCAAATAAGTGGAACCTCTTTTCTTTTCTTTTTTTTTTTTTTTTTTTTTTTACTGGGGAAAAAAACCTCTGTATTTTTTAAACCAGTCTCAGTATTTTGTGATATTTGAAAGGCTGGGGCTGATAATCCTTTCACAAGAGTAAGTAAAAAGTCACACAGATCAGCCCTAGAGCACCAAATCTTGTTCTCATTTCTCCAATGGGCCAGCATGGGTGTAGCTGAGAGTAAAAGCAGACCCACAGCAAACGGCTGCTGAGAGAGGAATGGGATATTGAAAACAGCAGGCCACCGCTTAATTGTTTGGCCAGTATCTTTGAGACGAGCATTGTTCGCCCAACAAAGCCACCCGAGCTGCCATCTTGGATTTTCCTTCTGATTTTTAAGCAATGTCATTTGCAGGCCTCCTAATTAATGCCAGGCCAAAAGCCCTGCGGCAAGGCTGACTCACAGTCGAGTGAACGGTGGAGCAAGAGGCTGCCCCATCCAGGCAAAGCCCTTGGATGCTCGAACCCTTTTCTTCTAAAGGCAAATAGTTCGCTGTGAACCATTATAAGCTTCTGAGTTTGTGGGAGCAGGATAAGGGCTTATGTCTTGTTGCTTCTAAGGGAGATAAATAGATCATGTGGTGATCTGAGAGTTTACTGGGAGTTACTCACAGTCTCTGGTATGTCTTTAATAAGGATACAGCTCCTACTTTGGATCCACTTTCCTTCCAGCCCTCTTTTCTTCTCTGCCTCCTGTGTCTTTGCTTGCATGCGTGCAAACACACATGCGCGCACACACACAAACCACAGACATGTGGACGAGTAACCCACTGGACTAAATCTGTTTGAAAAAGACTTTCAAAGAGAATGAGCCCCTCCCCCTTGGTTGAAATCAGAAAGAAAATGGGAGTCTGAAATACTGCTGCTGATGCTCCGGTAGAAGACCAGGAATACTTCAACCTTACCGAGATGCTTTTATATCAGATTAGTGTCCATCTATGCTGCAGTGTTACTGAAGATTGGATTCCAGGTGTGGGCACTCAGCTGAGTCTCTATGAGCATTACTTTTATCTTCTTAATTCCTGATTCCTTTTTTCTTCTCATTTCCATCAATCGAGGAAGCTTTACCTTTCCACTCCATGAAGTCCACACCCAGAACTTCCCCTTGTCATCTGTGGCTCTGCACTCACAGGCAGGGCAGGAAGGGGACAGGCAAACCCCACCGGTGTCAATGTGTCCTCATTGCTTCTGGGCCTGCCCTCACATATTTGAGGATAATTTGTCATGGTTTTTCATGCTTTAAGGGAACTTTCCCACTCAGATGTCTAAACTACAGAATTTTTTCCCTCTGGAAGAACCGAGGGAAGGCAGGTGGTTAAGAGTTTTGTGTATATATATATTGTAGGGAATCTGGGTTAAAAACATTTGAACCAGCCTAGGCTAATACTTCAGTGTGGCTGTGTGAAGTCAGAACAAAGCCCATTTTTTTGATTCATGGGCTCTACGCACAGGGGAATTGCACAAGGTGGACTGTCCCTTTTCTTCCTCTCTGCTCGTGTCAGTGGTACAGAATGGAAAATTTGCACGCGAGAAAAAAAGGTCGCCTTGAAGTTACATGAATCATTCTGAGGGGCATTGCCCTACCTTGCCTCTTCTAAGTCATCTCCTATTTCCTCTTCAAGGTATCACGTGAAAGCAAAACCACAACAGACTGTGCCATCGCTTGCTCAAGTAGCTTATTTTTATCCAGCAGTGAATATCCTCACTTCCCCCTTTTCGATAGATCAATGGCTCTCCCAAAATCTGTAACAGAGCTCCCTGCAAATTTAACTGTGTCTGCACTGATGGCATCTTTAAGAGTCAAACAACTAACTTGCTCTCATTTTTCTTAAATGGTGACATTTTCATCATTGGAGAGATCATGGAAAAAGTTCAGTGGAAAAAAATTATGTACTTTCATCTCAGAAAGTCTCTCTTGGCATCACAATTGCTCTCATGCCTCTCTTTCCAAAATTAAGCTGGCCCATACTGAGCAAGATCAGTCAGTTTACACTCAGCTTTCCTCCATTCCTTTTTCATACAAACTTAATTGCTTAGAATTTTAGCTGGCAAGGGCTGAATAAAAACTGGTAAAGATACCAGTAACTGACCTCTTTTATTTTTAGAAATATAAGAACGTACCCATGGTTCCTCCTCTCCTTTCACGTAATCAAAAAACTCAAACAGTTGATAGCATTGTAAAGGCATAAAATGTTGGCAAGTAAAAAAAAATTAGACACAGAAAGAAATGCCAATGAAAAATGCATGTGCTACCCCACCAGGTAATGTGGCCCATCACTACAGTCAGTTATGTGCCAGGGAATAAAGTACTAGTCCCTAAGGATTTTACAGCCTTAACTGAGAAAGGAACCATTTCAGCAACAAAATAACACAAACCCAAACAGAAATGTGCTGGAGAGAGGAAGATTTCTAGTCATGCAGAGCAGTGATGTTCTCCCAATTGAACAAGGAGCAGCAGAATATTTCACTTCTCAGCCAGGTCTTGATCCTCTTTTAAGCGCATACAGCACAGTTGTCAGCAACTGTCTGTGAGCTTTCCCTCAGCCCTGCCTGCCTGTACTCTTAATACAATCACTGTAAGAAGAAAACATTGATTTTTTTTTTTTCAGTGTGCCTGCCCTGTGGTAACTGGGAAATGAGGAGTGCTGGAATTAAAGCAAGCACTTATTTTGCTGTGTGTTTATTACATTTAAGCAATTTAGTAACAAGACTTGATAAGTTCCCCTGTCCACCCCCCGCTCCCCCCAAACCAAAGATGATGCTGTTATATGCATCCTGGCTCAGGAAGGAGATGAATTTTTAGAGACTTCTGACAGTAGTAGAAATCTGGACATTTGAGAAACCTGGAGTCCTGGAGCTCCCAAAATGTGTGTTCTTCCTCTCACTTAAGACAGGGACAAAGTACAGCTCCCTGCTACAAGTGACTGCTCAAGATTTCATGCCAGGCACCCTCCTTCAGTATAACATCATGCTCTTCCTCTTTTATCTGAGCCCAGAGCAGGTCCAAACTGGAACTTCAAACATTCAGCCAACAGATGTTGTGAACATCAAGGGGCCCAGAAGACAAGTCAAATCCCATGATCCCCAAAGAGGAACTTGCTTTGTGAAATGTTTTCTTGCATATATATACCCACAGATACTAGAAATCTCACGAGGACAACTGAGCTGATAACATTTCCACTCTTCAGAGGGAATACTTTTCCAGTCAGAACAAATAAGGACATTTTAGTAACTGCAAACATAAGCCAGAGCCCTGCTTCAGCCACACAACTGAAATGCTGCATCTTTGCCTAACCGCAAACCCCATCTGGATCCTGCCCACACCCTTCTCACTCATATTTAATTCTAGCAGCCATCAAGTGGCTTCTCAGACCCAAATTTTGTTTCCCTGTACCTGTTAGTTCCACTATGCCCACCCAGTGTTCAGCTCTTGGGGACATCTGCAAAACATCAACTGACTTTTTAATAAAGGTTTTATTAGCCAGAAGGGGCTATCTCTTTAAAAGGAGAAGCTGGATGGGTTTCTTTTTCCCCAGGCTGCTGAAATACACAAACATTGTCACATTTGCTGGGGCTATTTCAAAATATATAAATGAAGCCTGCAGGCTGGGTAGTGATGGAGATCTACAGCTGCAGGGTGTAAAATTGGAATCCCCATCTACGGCCATGCCGCAGGGCTGCTCCCCTTGCACAACATGCAAAGGAAGGAAGTTGAAAGGAAGCAATTTATGAGTTAGCTCTGAGTAATACAGTGATATGGTTAGCAATGCAGAGGAGAAAAGCCTGTATGACAGAGTGAATATACGTGGGCTTGTAAATCAGTGCTGAACGGGAAACTAACGTGAGAAGGAGAAAAGCTGCCTAATTTTATCAGTGTGTATCCAGTAAGGTCATGGGCAACAGCAGATGCATAAAAAAAAAAAAAGAGAACAGGGGAAGAAAGGCAGCTTTTTGTATTTTATACCTACACCTCAAAGGTAACATAAATGGACAAGTGGTGTTTTCCTTTCCTTCACAATTTCCTCTGAAGGAGGTAACTGCTATAGAACAAAGTGATTTTCTCCAAACACACAGTCTGAGAAAGATGGGGTACATTTATTTATTCAATAGGCAGAGTCCTGTTTCAGAGATAACAGAAGTTTGTTTTTTTCCCTGTAATTTTGCTTATCACTCTCATTTACTTTTTCACACTTCTCAATAATGAACAACTTCAGATGAAACGAAACACACTCAGAGCCACTCAGCTCCTGTGCTGAGCTTGAATACAACTATACAGCAACTTTTTCTAGAGATCAAAAATGTTTAATGGTTTTTTCCCCTATTCATTCAGCATTTTCATCAAATTAACTTCTTGGACCCATCGGTGATCAAAGCTGTCATAAAGCATAGGAGTAAAGGCTGCCTACTGTTGCAATTTTTTTAGGGTTTTTTTTTTTTTTGGTTTGTTAAATTGAAAAAGAACCAGACCTCTGGTACATACTTGAGTTTTGATTAATCTCTGAAGGTTCAGACAAGGTTTTGGGTATTTATCAAAACATATACATAAATGTGAGGCTTTTAAGATTTGGTAATCAATATTTAATTTATTCCTGTATAGACAGCTCCAGCCTACTAATTATTATGCGTTTGTTTAAAAGAAGAGGTCTAATGGTAATACTTCTGGCTCCAAAGATAAAGTCCAGCATTTAGAAAGGTGCAAGAAATGTAAATTGAACAGACAATTTGAAACCATCTGCTGAATTTTTATTTAATTAAGGCCTCATCTGCATTTGAAACACAAATTAAGGTAAAGTGTGAATTTAAATGAAAAAGAGATTGATGAATAACTTCATGGGCATGGGAGTTCTGGAACAAGAGTGTATTGTCGCTATTTACCTTAATACACTTTGAAATTATGTTATTCAAATTAGAAACACAGACTTCTCTATTCAAGAACAAGAGCATCGATACTTGGAGTTAATCAGAAACACTCAAAAGCAATCTATATGCAAGTCAGTTTATAAGAAAAGTTAGCAAGAAATTGTGAAATGAGCTTTGTGCTCCACATGTAACATATTTCATAGAACTGCAGTTTAGGGAAGTTTCAAGTACACAACTTACCCAAACCTCACACAGATTGTTCTAGGTAATACCTTCCCTGGGTGTAAATCTGGTGTAATGAATAGAAATAAGGGTGTGATGTTTAAGGACACAGAGAATATTAAACTTGAGCGTAATCATAGACAGTTTGGGGTTGCATGGGTCTTTCTGATTTTGCCAGATAGGTTCAGTCTGAGCACAGAGATGTTATGAAAATTGAACACCACAGGGACAGCATAAGGCTGAAATCCTGGTCCCGCCTAGCAGAGCGGATCCAAAAGTCCATCCTGAAACTCAAGATGTCCTGGGATCTCTCCAGCCACAGAATAAAGGATCCATCTCATTCACTGTGGCACCAAAGAGGAGTCTTTTGTGTTTTTCAGAACAGGACTTGCACCCGTACATTGAGAAATCTCTCCATTAACTTGGCATTAGCTGCCACAAGCCTGAAACTCCCATTGAACTGCCCTATGAAACTGATGAGACATTAGTTTTCTAAGAAAAGCCCCAGTGGTGAAATGCATTGATTTCAAGTCACACTTTTGCCATACTCAGTTTTTGCTGTGATCGACAATGTTTCTCTGACCCTGTTGCCCTGCAGAATAGGGCCAACTTTATTAGGATTTAGAAAATCCAAAATTTTTATCTTTGAATCTTCTCCCACAAACGAGGCTTTAGTGATTCATATAAATTAGCCTCTGGAGCCAAACAGACAAAATTTTGCAAAATTTAAAGCACCTTTTTTTCATCGGTTGTCAAGATGGATAAAAGCCAGAGCATTCAATTTGACCTGTGCTCAACCACACAGACTTTGGAACTGATACTGCCTTGCTCAACTCAAGGGAGCTTAGCTATTGATTTCAAGGGAAACATGAAAATGTAGACTGAATCTGAACTAACCTAGGTTACTGGTCGGGTTCTAAAAAATAAAAACCTAATTCTTCCTTCTTAGAAAGCCAAACCATCATATCAATAGTGGGCCTACATCAGGCATTTCATTACAAAAGGTCACTTATGAACATGTTCCTCTTCCTTTGACAATTGGGTGGACCACCATATATGCTGGAACAGTACTAATATAAAAAAAAAAATTAAAATCCCGACCACACTAATAGTCCCATCAGGGAACAGTGATGAACTCACAGTGTAGATGATAAAAAGAGCAGCTGTGGCAATCTCATATTCATTGCTCATGTTTACAGCCTTCTACAGAAAGTAGGAAGCACTTTGCTTCAACACCCGAATACATGTAATTTTCCCCCCAAAATAAACAAATATTTATTTTAGTTAGATGTTTTTAATTATTTCTCCCCACATTATTTCTTCTCAGAGTCAAAACTTACCTCAAGATGCACAGAGCAGAGAAAAGACACTGCAGATTACACAGAAGCCTAAAACCCGCCTGTAAGTAAATAAAATCAAATAACTGTAATAAAAAAAAGCAAGTTAATTCTAGCCTTTTGTTTGTTTCAATTGTAAAATTGCCATGGGACTGAGGAAATATAGTAGCGCTTAATTTTAATAGTTCCATCATTGTAGATTGGCTGGGTATTAATTGTGTTAATGGTGATCATACTGAATTCATTTGGTATTTATTGAGAGACCACCTGTGCACCCATATGGTTTCCATCATTATTTAGGAGTAGTTAATGGACCCATTAGGAGTTAGCAGAAAGATGTGGGCTGGCAGTACTTCCCGAGACTGGTAGAAACATTCTGTTGATATCCATTGCATTTTGAGGATTTTCCAAAGAGCTATTTGCTTCCCACCAATTTTCTTTTTCTTTAAATTATATATAATCTCATTTTAGCTTTCAAGGACTCCTGGAAAAATGAATTCATGTTTCTTTGCCTGTGACAAATCTAGGGGGACCACCTTTAGCCTTCTGATTTTGCAAAATATCTCTTAACGTGTTTGCTGCGTAGATCTCTGGAAGAAGTAGGGCTTAGGAAAGCTTCCAGCATCACAACAGAGCTGCTAGCGGGTGGGTGCACTTGTGTGCTGGGGGAGAGGTTGAGAGAGGATGGGGAAAAGGGGAAATGTTTACTGGGACTCTCAGCCTGCAGTGTGACAAATTTGCCCATGCAATATGTAGTCTCAGTTGTGCAAGACCAGAAACCTGTGGTGGGGAGGGGATGGTGGGGGAGTCACATGCAGGGAGTCAGCCTTGACTGTCAGCAGAGGAGAAGGAAGAATGCTTTGGCTGGGTGTGGTGGTAACCAAGGCTGCTTGCTGACCGCAATGACCTCCTGCTTTGATCCACATATCTGAAAAGGCACTGCTAACGCTCTGCTGCTGCACAGGGTGAGTAAACATGCGAGAGACTGTAGCAAAGAATTTCCATTTTTGGTGCCATGACAATGGGCAGATGGAGAAGCATCTGTGTAGCTTCAGTGCAAAAGGACAGTTACTTTGTTCAAACTGTAATCTCCGAAGCAGTCTAAAATGAGTTAAGTGCTTATTTCCCCAGAAACAGGGAGTCTAACTCCCCCACACATACTTGAAAATTTCAGGATTATTTTCCATGTACATCCCAAACAATACAAAGCTTATGCAATCTTTGCTCTGTACAGTATCCATCTGTCAGCCATGTCTAATAACACTTGAATTTATCGGTCGATTGCAACCGAACTTGATAAAACAGTAGAGGTCTCAAAGGTTTTAGGTTCATACAGGTTTTGTAAAAATGCAGGGAGAGGATAGAGGAGGGGGAGAGATCCCAGCTAGTGCCTATACAGAGTACAAAAGGCTCAATCTTGGCTCAGCTGTAGTCCTAGACAACAGACTCCACTCCTCAGTGAAGTTTTCTCTCCCTTACAGGTGTCTGACAAATTTTTCTCCCCTGTTTAAAGAATCTTAAAACTCTCTCCTTCTCACATACATACTTAATAAGGAAAGCATTGATGCTGCAGCTCTCCTAGATTTCAAGTAAGTCAGGAAGCCACATGGTGCACATCATGAGAAACCAAAATTCATTAGTTCTCTTGCTCATGGAAATACTTGTTTCAATAAACAAGGAAGAGACCAAGCTGTCTTCTATTTTTGCTAGAGAAACAATTAAATTAACAGTTATTCATCATGAGTGTATTCACAATGTGAATGAGGCCTGAAACAAGCATTTCTGCATGTAAGGAATACGATCAAGGTACTGTTGTCATGACTGGTGATTATTCATACTTATATGCACAACCTGATCTTGTTAAATGAGGCTGTGTTCTCACAAACACACCTTTGGCATTTAAAGGAGGCTCTTTTCTGTAGCTATGGAAGCCAGGGGACTTCAGTGCACTCGTTACTGGACCCTTCCTTTTCTAACCTGTGTATATTTGGGCTGTATTCTTGGCCAGATATTAATACAATAGATGCATCTACCTTAGCATTTTCATAATTCCCTTTTGGAGGAAATCTCTTAAATGTCTTCATTTACTATGCTTATGTTTGAAGCGCACAACAGTCTTGAAGAGCACAAACTAGATTATTTGGGGGAAATTTAAACCAAAAGATGTGCATTCAAAGGGCTTCAACTGCTAATGAGCTTTCAGTCCAGTGTACTCAACTAGATCAACAGCAAAATAGCCCCCCAAACATGTACAATGTGGAGGTCAGGTTCTCATCACTAGCAGTTTCACCCCAAAGATTTGCCTCCTTTGCATTGCTCCTCCAGCATGGTATGTTTTTCTGCCCATGTCAGCTCTCTGTGGAGATCAGAGCATGGGTACAGAGCGGGTTATTGCACTCTAGTAGAAGTTTCTTAAGAACAGATATTATGAAGTTATTTCCCGAGTTTTACGAAAACTTTTCAGTTCAATTCTTTCTAACTGCTGCTTAATAATAGAGCAGTGCTTTTGCTTTTTGTTTCTTGTATCAGTGATGTAAAATGTTAGTAACTTGAAATGTCACAACACTGAGAAGAAGTGAGAATTTGATGGCTTCACAGCATATCTAACAGCTCTCCAGACCTCTTCTCAGTCCTCAGCGTGGCTATGCCACATGGTCAAAGCCATTAATATATGGCTCTCATCAGGCTGGTATGAAGTGAATTATGGCTTCAGCTCCTGCCCTGAAAGATACTGCCTTCAAAGAGAGGAAAACTTAATTGCCACCCTGCTTGTAAAACCTAAGGACAAAACCAAATGAGAGGTCCATAAGAGCTGAAGCACTTTTGTCCCTGGGGAAGGTCAAGGTAAGATTTTCACAAATGGGGGCAATCCTGAACTAACTCACATGTTCAGTGAAATGAGAACTGCAGAAACATGCAAATGTTTTCTGGTGGTTTTGGCTACTGAGACCTTTAAGGATAATGAAATTTGAAAAAAAAGAAAGTGCCAAGACCAAAGCCCGGGGCTGGGCTGGTTGTTACAGAATTTAGTGGCATCTATCTGAAAAGGAACAATTTGAAACTGAAATGTTCTCTGCCATGAATTGCCTTTGAGTCCTCAAATTTTCTTTAGCCTGATACACCCCTACCTTCCTTTCCCTTATATGATTTCCTCTTAGCCCATCTCATCAGTCTCTTAATAATGTTTCCTTCTTTATACTTTTAAAATTTTTCTAGTCACTTTCTATAAAAGGACCTAAATAATAAACATTTTTAATTCCAATACCTTCATGCTTGTATTTTTTCAGTATTGCAATAACCCTCTCTTATCTTTTTACCCTATTTTCATCTTCCCTCATCTAATTCTAGCAATCCTGCTTTTGTTTAATCTATTTTACTTTGCCCTATCTACTTTGCAGAAATACAGTATTAAAACTGTTGGAGTTGTTTTTGCATTGCAAGCTTAGGTTCTCCATTGTTCCATACATATGAAATCCCTCTGTGCTGTTTCAGTGCTGCAAAATGATGTCAAGTTTCCACAGGGTAGCCCCCTTCAGCTGTACAAAGCTGTGCTTGGTGCTGCTAGCCCTGGTCTAGCTGCTCCAGTGCAGGAGGTGTTTTAGGGAATTACTGCCCAAGGTGTTTTGTTCTGTTTCAGTCTTTGCTTTCTTACCCTCCTCTCTGGTGTGATGGATCTATGCCCATGGGCCTTAAAATTTAATGGCTTATTTGAACCACTTCACTGCATGTTACTTAAAATCCTTCCTCCATCCCTTTTATGTTTTTTGGCTCCACACAGCTGAGCCTGCACCCGAAACGCAAAAGCATCTCCATGCCTTACCTACTGCTTTATTCAGTAACAAAGCACTGAAAGGACTGGAAACAAGGCAAGTTGAAGCTCTTTTTTTTTAAAAGGGGTTAAAAACCCTTGCAGCACCCCTTCTAAGCTAAGACAAGCAGACAGTGGATCCTCCTAGAAACCTACACTGAAGCTGCTCTCCATCACATCTTCCCTGCAAATATGCTTTTAGTTGAAGTCCATTACATAATTAGTACCTTTCAGTGTGCTTTTGGGCTGTAAACAACAGTAATGAAACACAGGATGCTGAAGGTAGTTTCCCTGTGTGAGGCAAGGCCTGCCCAAGTGAAAGAGAAGTCAAAGAGAGTGTTTTTCCAAATGGAAATTCAGCACAAATGAAAAGTGCTTGCATACGTGTTGAATGTTGTGCAAAGGCTGGATGCAGTAGTTGCTGTCTCTCAGGCCAAGTGGCTTTTCCCAAACAGTAGTTCTGTGTTTAGAGGTCAGTGCTGCACCTGGTGAGCTCCTGGGCAGGGACCTGGAAGAGAAGAAATAGGCTGTGCCTGTACTTCTCCCTTCCTTCACGCAGCACCGTTAGTACTGGGTCAGCCGAAGGTGACAGAGGAAAGTAGGCACACTTGTGGGGTGGCCAGGATGCTCCACGTCTGCAGGAGGAGGAAGCAGAGGAGGAACTGAACTGCTTGGGGTAGGTCTATACCACCAGTTAACAACAGATTTAGGCATGTCGTGTCCAGCCCTGCACATGTTCCACCCACACTGCTCAGTCATGTAGTATAGGAAACATTTCCCACAGCTGTAGATATCTCCTGTGTCTAAATATGTCTGAGTAACTTATGTAAACCTCTGTGTAGACATGACACCTGAGCTAGCTGGCTAGTGTGGCTTTGTTATTAGTGGGCAGAGAGGAGCACTGCTAAAGCATGACTCTTCTGACCTCCTTTGGATGCCCTTCTTAGAAGGAGATAGTTGGTAACCGTAGAAATGCTAGTCTCTCTCCCTTGATTATACACAGAGCCCAGGGTAATTAGCTTAGCAGCAGATATCTGAAGTTTAATGGGATGAATTCCACCCCAGCTACACTTAGGAGGACACCTGCACATGGAAAGATATTGCACATGGTCAGGACATAAAGCTTTTAAACAAAGGGTCACTAGACCTTTGGAGACATCCACTGGGTGCAGCGAGCATGCACAGTTCACTCCTGCTCCCTATGAGTTATCTAGCTGAGGCCAGCACGTACCGTGGCTGGTCTGGCCACTGACGGCGATGGTGGGCTAAGCACTCTTCTTTATGTGGTATGTGCATTAATACGTGAAGGATGGAAGGATCTAATCCTGGGATCAGGTGTGAACCTACACTTACCTGACAGCACAGATGTATTCCTGAGCCACATGGACCCAGTGACACACAGCTTCTCACAGGGGTTTGCCTACAAATGCAAGCTAGCTTTGAGTTAGTGGTTTTTAGTACTGCAGTGGCGGGTGATCTCTGTCACACAGCATAAAGCTTGGGGAACAGCAGGTAAGATGTATGGAACCAGGAAAGTAATTGCAATCAGCCTTTGATCCTTAACCTGTGTATTCAGACTCGACAGGAACTTCCCCCAAACCTGAATATCTCATTATTTATTTTTATGATTATGTTTTTTAATGGACTTCTACCCTTCCTTCCCTTGAGTACAATCTGTGTGGCCAAAAATAATGTGAGATCTGGTCTTTCCACCATGTTTTGACTCTTAGGGAACTGAAGAACCGTGAGAAGGTCTGATCTGATGTTATTTCAGCCCCACAAATAGCTCCCTGAGTGATCCAAAGTGCTTGCAAAAAAAAAAAAAAAAAAGTAAACACAAATACCTGGAATGAAAATATAAGTCCCCAGAGCCACACACACCACAGTCTGTCAGAGCAGGAAGGACTGACAACCCAAACCCTCTTGGCGCTATCTAATGTCTCTAAAAGGTTCTCTGGGTAATTTGTCCACATTTAATACTGCTCTCAAGGGGAAGTTGAACAAGTTGTATTGTTCCTTTTAACCAGTTGCACTCAGCTGCCTATTGCTCCTCTTCTTCCATGAGACCTTAGCAGAGACTGAACCAGGCCTCAGACATGGAAATCAGTGAAGCTCTGTCAGCTACAGAGCTGGACACAGCATTTTCCCTCTCAGTCCTCTGCTCCCCCAGGCTTGCCTGAAGGACAGCATGAGTTTCAGTTGTATCTTGTGTGCTGTCCTGAATGAACAGTGCTTTCCCCTCTAAACACTGGGCTCATCACTGTGACTAGCTACACCTAAACTTAACACAACAAATCTGCTCCCAATGCAACTGCCTGCCACTGCTCATCCCATCCCATCGCATATCAGAGAATGCCTACTCTGCCACCCCCAGGTGCATGACCGTGCAGGAAATGTTATTTTCTACAAAACTTGTGTCCCTACCTCAGAGAAGACACAACCATTGTGTATCTGCTTCCCCTTGCACTGAAGTGGGCATTTCAATAGACACTGTGGGAACCTGCCTACTGCTGATTATGGTCTAGACCAATGTGTCTTTTGTTGCTCTCTGTGGGAAGCAGCAGGTATTATTTTTGGGGGCTGAGTAAACCACCACACATTAACTATAAACTCTTAGTCATCTGCAAGGGATGCTATGCCCCCTTCATTCATTACTTCATTGTAGGCTTTATTTTCTTAAAAGAATGTATCTTTATTTTGTTTTCTTTCTTTTAGACATGAACATGTGAACCACACATGCAGCAAGGATCCAAGAATCCATTGACACAAGCAAGAACTCCTAGTTTTAAAGCAAGGAGTATCCAGATATTACAGAATGGACAGCTTGTATTCTGTAGCATAGCAGATTTCAGGCAGGAAGTGTCCAATCTAGGATAATACTGAAAAGTCTGACCTCAGTTTTACCCATGCAATGTCAACGTTTCAGTACAAACCAAGAGTTATTTACAGTGGTGCCCTGGGAGAGATGGGATCTGCTGGGACTTTCTGTCTGCCAGTGATGTAAAATGACTATTTGGGTAGGAAACAGCACGCCTGGACCACTAGGCTGTAGGTCATAATACCCAAGATACTACTGTCTTTTTGATTGTCCCCATTTCCCCTTAACATAGGACAAACCCTTTTACCTCCTTGTCTCTCCATCCAGCTCTTGTCTATTCAGCTAGCCTGGGCATAGCTTGGCTGTAGCAAGCACCTGGTGATTTTGTTATCCATATTGACCTGGGTGATCTCTAAAATGAAAAGGTCAATCAGACACAGAAGTGAATCTGGAAGACAGCATTTCCATTTGGGGAGAAAAAACTCTTGAGAGACGGGTTGCAAAGCCGCATATCAAATTCTCCAAGTTTCCAACTAATTTAGGCCCAGGTTTTTAGCTCAAGCACATCTGGAACAATTACTGCTCCAAACATGTGGTACATGTCCTAGAAGAAAGTATTTTAAAACAAAATAATAATAAAAACCCCCAAAACAGGACCATCCCTCTGGCTTTTCCACGGAAGGAAGGCAGGGCTGCTACCAAACTCAGTGCCAACAACTTTGGAAGCCCAAAACAAAGTTATATAATAATGACAAATATAAAACAAACTGAAGAAAATGAGGGTGGAGGGAAATGCTGCTCTCTCTCTTCCCGCCTTGCTCCCTCCTCCTCTTTTCCTGGCCCACCCATGTGTAACTGACTCCAATAAACCATGAAAAGAGCAACTTGGCAGCAGCTGGCACGCTGGACCTGGGCAGATGCCAGCTGCGGGGCTCCCACTCGTTTTGAAAGTTGTATTTTTTTTATGTATATAAAATATATATGTGTCAGTCTGAATGGCTAAGTGAGCCACTGAAACCAAGATAAGCAAAGGCAGCAATTAGCATGCACTCTGCATGTTGTCCAGATCTTGTGTCCAGTAACTATGTCAGGCTAACTCCTTTAATGACGTCCTTATGCAACTTTATTTTAGCTACAGGGAGCACCGAGTCCTTCTTCTTTTAGCCAGTAGGAAGTTTTCGGCTGATTATGAAGACCAGTATTTTGTCATAAATTTGTCAGGTACAAGAAGGATTTGGCTTTCAGGGTCACAGTCAGGAAGACTTCTTTGTGCAATAAGAAATCACTTAGATTTCCCTATGCCATTAGATGCAGAAATATGCCATTTTCTTATTTGTATCTATTATTTATTCTGTGGAGCATCTTTTTACTGAGGCTACACTTGGTGCTTCATCATGAAAAGGGAAAAAAGGATAGTCCCTGCCCCAAAGAAATGCCCAGTCTGACTCTTGTTGCTAACTTTTCAAAGCGGCAATAAGATCTGCAAAGAAGAGGGTCTCTTTGAACCAGATGTGTAGTGATGAAATCCCTTCAGGGAACAAAGGCTTCATCTGGGTCATACGTGCTAGAGGCTGAGGCAGAAAGGCAGGTTGCTAGAGTCATCCAGACAGGAGCACAACCTGTGTTAAACTCTCTGGTTGCACCCTGTTATCACAGTTCCTCCATTTGTTTCAAGGGGAACCAGGGCCCAGATATGCTTGAGCACATCTCGGAGTCACAATGACATAAGTGTCACTTTTTGCTTTTCTGACCCCTGAAATGTCTTTAAGCATCTGCCCTGTGCAGGCATTCAGCCATGTCTGAAAAGAAGACTCTTCAGAAAAACAAAGTGTTTTCCCATGTCTTAACTTGAGCTGGAAAATGGAGCACAGACTCCAACAACTCACAGACTAAACATCAGAACCTATTATTCCTTCTTTTGTTTTAAGACTCACATCAGCGACAGAGAATGGAAAAAACGTGTGAATCAGGTCATTTCCAAGTTATGTGATTCACTCTGATAGGATGTTGCATTTCTTTGTCTCTCTTCAAGGAATCATGTGGAACAAAACCACAACAGGCTGCTGACTTGCTATGGGGTGGGGGCGAGTGGAGGGAAAGAACAAAAGTGCCCCTTATTTTAGAAAATAATTATCATGCTTATCTTCTTCCAGGTGTCTCCAAGGCCTGTAGAGGTTTGACAGGATTCCCACGAATGAGAACTTTTGCCGACAATTCTGTCCCAGTATCTCTCTTGCATATAATAGAGCTGGAGGCTTGTGGTCGAGTGACCTCAGCATCGTTGCGAAAGTAGTTTGCTTGCATTATTCTCACAACACGTGATTCCATAAGAAACACCACTCTATGCCTGGCTACTTTTCATTAACTCTTTCCTGGGAGGGAAAGCACTGAAAACCACAAGTATGTGACCCTCTCTCTATGCGACCCGTGCTGGGCAATTCCAGGCACTCTCCAGGGTGGTTTCTCTGCCCCAAGAGGGCTACAGTCTCAGAGAGCAGTGCACGGCTACACCACAGGTCACAGTTGTGTGAGGGAGCTATGCTGCTTTTTATCAGATGCACTAAAGAAATCTGCCCCTGCCCTCCAGGATAAGGTGCTGTGCACAAGCAGAGCCCAGCACTGACCTCATGGTGCCTGTTTGCCAGCCCAGAACACTCTGGCTCCCCTAAAACTATATGACGGGCATTTTATTAGTCCTATATATGTTAGGAGTCCGTGAAGGGAGCAACAGAGTTTTGGATGGAACAGATTTTTCTCTCTCTAAAAAAGTTGAAGTACTGGGGGGGGGCGGGCATAAAATGGAGAAGGCCTGTCCTCTTTAAACTTCTCTATCAAGTGTATGTTTTCTTCTCGCAGCACTGCTTTTGCCCTCCTTTTCTTTGAATAGAGATACTGGGGCAGGGGCAGTTAGAGGAGAAATTGTTCTCTCCCTCCCTAAGCCCTCTCTGCTACTGGGAGAAAGCAGCCCAACTAAAGTTTGTCACCACCACAGGTTCTGGACGCTGGGGTGAATAGCTTGTAAAACTGTCTCTCCGCACATTTGCAAAGCACTTAGCACAGCAAGGGTCTGATTGTATTACTGCAGTGCTGATAATAAATATTGCTAATAATGAAAGCAGAAAGAAATTGTTACTGGGTACTGCATGAGAATGGCAAAATTGGCTATTGCTGTTTCCAAGTATATGGAGACTGGGAGGAGAAATTCTTTGTGCGCACAGTGTGGTGTTCAGAAAAAGTTGCTTCTGAAATCTAAATGAGGATGTATGGAAGCAATCCTTAATGCATTCATTCCAGGTTTAGTATAAAACCTCCTTCATATTAAGAGACACGGTCCCACTGCAAGTCTACAGGAGTCCCCAGCTGGGAAGGACGCAGTAAGTAAATGCCACAGGGCAGGGTACGCACTCCTCTCAAATCTGACAGTGAAAACAGCATAATGGAACTCCCTACTGCCATGCAGGGGAATCTTGTTCATTTAATCAAGTCCTCTCAGCATGCTGGAATATAGATGTTTCCTGAGGGATGACAGCTTCGGACAGGAGACTCCCAGCAGCCAGAAAGTAGAGCCAGTAAAAAGGTGGGAACACACAGTAACTGATCATTGTGCATGGCTCTAGGAGGAAAGTGTCCCTGCCACGTAATGGAGGTCTTCATGACAGAGTCCTCATTTAAACATGTTAAGGCCTGTTGTTCATAACCTGAATGAAGTCCAGGTGTTGAGAGGGCCAAAGCATCACCTCTTCCAAGGTGTACCCCTTGTGGTGTGGGTGCTGAGCACACAGAGGGGTCCAGAGGGCCGTGAAAGCTTTGCAAGCCACAGGTGCAGCCGTGATCTCCACTCCTGAGTCAGGGCTCTTGCTGGCTGCCAAACTGTACGTGGTGATTATGCAGTGCGGACATGTCATCAGCTGCTAAGATGAGGCCTTCTGACTCATTTCCACTTGGAATCTAGATGACAGTTTGGTTTGAATTAGACGTGGGCTAAAGCCAAAACCCTGGATCTGAACTTCCTCAGATTTTGGGAAGACTCCAGTCTGGATCCGAGCTTAGCACATGGCTTTCACTTACACAAAGATTGGAGCCAAACCCTGGATCAGAACATTCCCAGAATATGAGGAAGCTCAGACCTCATCTTTGATGCTGGGATCATCTCAAGCACAGGTTTCCAAGCACGAAATACTGTTCTTACGTTAACTTACTCTTTGTTTTCTTCTATAGCTGGTGTTTAACAAGTGCATTGTTAGCTCTGCAGTTGTACCTTTCCAGTTCTTGCAAATGAGAATAAACAAAAAAAAAGATGTGTGTGTGTGCATATTTCAACTGGAAAAGCATCTTCTTTTAAATTTGCCTATTGGATACACAGGAGGCTTTTTGGCTTCAGAGCATGACAGTTGTCTCATTCAAAAAATTCTGGACACAATTCCGTTGCTCCGGCCACCAGTGCCTTTCAGTGCAGGAGTTACAAATGTGGCACCATGAGAGAGCTCCTCGGGCATGCATTACTCCTGAGCTCACCCTTGTATGAATCCTTCAAAGAAAAGGAAAGGACTGAAGAATAACAAAATTCCACTTTCAAGCTGCTCAGAAGACACAGTGCTAACAAACAGCCCCCAAAAGGCGAGATCTTGCAATCTGCTGCTGCGGAGAGACTGAGAAGGCAGTTCTCAAGTCCCAGTGATCTCAGTGTGTGAAGTGCAGTCATGAAAGCATGAGAATTCCCACAGAAGGTGTCCCTTCGAACGTCTGGAAAATGTCGAACCGCCTGCCACTCTGTGCTGAGGAAAATCTCGGCTCCAACAGAAGGCTTTGTCAACACAGCACCGTATCATTAGCTCGAGGTTTATACACTTCAGTTGACACCTCTCCTTGTCCTACAGATGTTGCACTACATTTAGGATTGAGCCTCTAACAATACAGCTGTTTGAACACATGTGCATTTTCCACTCAACAAACCGCAAGAATATGGCAACAGGGTTACAACGTTTGGATCCTAGGGCTAGAATGAGAGAAGCAGAAAAGGTGTTTCTTTGGGAAATCTCTGTAGTTTCTCCTGTAGTTTCTCTCTTTCTGATTTTATTTGCTGACTGTACTACACCTGGGCCATGGGGAAGGTAATGTCTGATTGATATTGCAAGTGACAACTAAGGCCTTGAAATAATTTCCTCAGTTCATCTTCAGGAGGTGTTAAGCCCACAGCATTTTGCTAGTTCTAGAGAAGTGGAGCCATTTTTATTTTTATTTGCAAAAATCCACTTTATTCCAATTCCTGTTAATTGTTACTTGTGAATAAATTAGAGCCTGCCCCAATAAAGGATTTTAAAGAGGAATGATCAGATATGCTCAGAAGGGAAAGATTTTATAATATTTTTTCTGCTTTTGCCATTATAGGATACGAGAAGAGATGGTTAGGTCTTGCCAGGAAGCTCACAAAACCATTGAATGCCCTTCTGCTACCAATAAAGTACAGAAGTTGGGGAGACTCACACGAGTGATTTAATAAAATAAAGTGAGCCCCAAAATGGGGTTCTTAAGGAACAAGTTCTCAGGTATCATTCTTCTCTCATCGCCATGGGCATCTATTGCAGGTACCTTCAATTATTCAACTTCTGATTTATGTCAGTTGGTGCAAGAAGAATTGCACTTCTTTTTCATCTGATCAACATCTGTTTTTTTGAAAAACAGATGTGCACAAATCAATCTGATTAATGTGCTTGATTCTGCAATTACTGCAGGATAAATCAGCAGTGCACTAAAATCAACCCGGTGTCAAATTTATGCTCCTACACCTTCAGTGTTCAACCTGACTTGAATTAGATTCTTGCTTTGTGAAACTTCTTTAGATACAAGAGGGCCAGAGTAGAATCCCCAGTGCCAGGACATGAAGCATTTCAGATGATCTGATGTGGAGTAATCACTAACTAAACGTGTCCATTTGGGGCTGCAAATTCAGACAACTACAAACGAAGAAAAAAAGGCAATACCTTTAAAAAGGCTGCAGGCTATCTCATGTGTTAACAGGGCAGAAAAATCCCTTTCTCACAAAGTTATTCAAGATTTTTAGATATTAATTGGAGTTGTCAAAGGTAAATATAAATATACATAAAACATAAACATATAAAGATAAAAAATACAAATATATTTTTATATAATATAAAAATATAGACTGCCTCAAAGGAGATACACCTTTGTTAAAGCAAAGAGGGATGTAACTGATTATCTGGTGAAGAATCAGTCCCCATGTTCTGTAAATCAGCTAGAAATCCCACAACAACATGTTGCTATTTTCTTTGAAGGTCTTGCTGCTCCAGGAGACAGAGGCAACATAGGAATTAAAATTAATTAAGTTTTCTTTACAGATTGGGTTATGACTTATTTTGCTGTCCACATGAGGGGAAAAGTGAGTGGGAAAATCCACACGGATCCTCTGCTGCTCACTTGAGCCTGGTCTAAGGCGCTATTTGCATTGCCCTGTGTTGTAAAAAGGCTTTCACACAGGCAAATGTCACTCTGTTTCCCCAGTGAGGGAAGCCCATTTTGTACATGTGCTCTCCATCTTCTTGTGGGAGCTGGGCCCACCCCTGCCCAACCTGCTGGGATCAGCACAGCTGATGTTCACCTGGCACGGTTGCAGCAGTCGCTTGTTGTAGGTCTGGTGCTGGTAATGACTGTTAGCACCGGGACAAATACGCTCCTTGACCTCGATATTTTTATAAGGGGGAATGATTAAGGTGAGAAAAAAATGAGGAAGATTTTTTTCCCCCTTATTCATTCTGTCACAGCTGCCCTTCATCTCCTCTAAATATGGGCCCTACCATCAAAATTCAAATCCACATGCAAACCTGCATTTTCCCCAAATCTGGGGGTGCTTTGAGCTGGAATCCATCAGTTGTGGTTTTTTTGTTGTGTTTTTTTTTGGGTTTTTTTTTTTTTTTTCAGCTGAAACCTAATAAATGTGCTCTATAAAAAATGAGTTCAGCCAACATCTGGAGGCAGATAAAAATCCTCCAAGCTACTGTTCCACAATCTTAGGGATCATTAGTACTGCAGAACGTCTATACAGAATATTTATCTTAAGCATGTAATAAAATGAAAGCTACTGCGCCAAATTCAGAACAATCTCTGATGAAAAGAAATGCCTCACATCAACATTAAGCTAGAGCTTTTCTAGCCAGAGAGAATCTTTTCTCTAGCCAAAGCACAGCAACTTGTAGTTACAAAAAACTTAACACTAAACACAGGGGGGAAATTTATTATTTTAATTGTGAGGCTTCATCACTGGTTAGTTTAATGTGTCTTTCCCCCTTTTTCTTTTAATCACCCTCCCCCTCTCCTTGGGATGGTTTATCGCTTGTAAATTATTTGTCACATCGTTGTAATTCTATCCAGATCCTTAACTTTCTAATCATGCATCTTTTATGGGGTCTCTTTTAAAGAAGCACTATAATTACTTGCCAAGGGTCCCTGTAAATTTTATCAGGCTGTAAAATATTATACTTTAATTATTTGAAAAAAAAATTGGAAATGTTCCCTCTGAAAGGCTTCACGATCGATATTGCAAGGAGCAAGGCACCTTCTGCAGTTTTGCATTTGTTCCTGATGTATACCTCAGAAGCCTTCAAAACTCTTCTACTTCATTCAGTGTCATAGGAAAGTATTAATGGAGAAACTGGCCTTTGATTAAGCTGAAGAAATTGCTTACTGCATGTTTTAGCTGTTGTAAAATACACTAAGAGGATGGCAAAGGATGCTCTCCCATTCTTTTTGTAGGAGGCACAGGGACTCAGCTATCAGCTTGGTGAAAGAGGGGTGTATTTAAGAGCGGAGCAGAAATGCAGAATAAACTAGAGACACAGAAGTGAGTTTAAACTTTCTTATAGGAAATGGAACTTATTTTAGAGGGAGGATTCTCTGTTTCTACACAGAATTTGAAACTATCATCTTGTCAATTTGTTTAGTTTTATTAGTAGAAAATATAGAAATACTAGTAACATTTCTACTATTACTATTTCTACTAGCAGTAGGCATTTGAGACTCATTTTTGTCAACCTTTACTACAGCAACTAGCAACTTCCATGATGTTGTTGTCTAGAAGAAGTATGAGGAAATCAGGTACCTGATAGCAATCTGAAGTGTTTTCTGGAACAGGGTTTCCCATGCACTATTCCAAAAATTGGTTTGCAGTTAGTTTAAATCTGTATGTGTATAAGGTGTAAAATTAAGTATCGTATTCATCACCAGTGCTTCAATTAAATGTGCATAGTAGCTAAGCTCTTGCACATTTCTGGTAAGTAGGCATTTCTTTAGATAGCTGAGCTGAAATATGAGGAAGTTATATTATTTGGTCAAGGAGCACAGTAAGCTGGAAGAAAAGTAAAATATAGATCTCACCTCAGCTCCTTGCTCTTAGGGTACACTATGGGATGTGCTTAAGAGGAAGGACACATTACTCTATCTGTATAATGCCTCTTATCCTAAGAGAAGCCCTGAGAGGTTCCTAAGAGATTGTCTTATCCTATATGTCCAGTGGCTTTCCAGGTACTGCCCTGGGAATACCCACTATCTTTTCTCCCTGAACAGCACCAGATAACACTCGGCAGCACTCAGACAGCTCAGGTAAGGGAACTGTTAGATCCGTGCACGATGAACAGGCAGCCCTGTTGTTTCCCAGGTTTTCTGTAAATACCAGCTAAAAGTACTTTCCCTGAATGCCCTTTCTATAAAAGCACAGCGCTGCTAATAAACCATCCATGTTCTGCACAGCACCAGATTTTGCAGCAGGCTTTGGCTTGGTGGTCAGTGGCATTGGCATTTTAACGTGGAGGCACCTCCGTGCACTGTCACATGTGTCTAGGTAAAGCATTCTCTGCACAGAGCTGTCAGAGCTGAGAGCGATGTCTTACAGCGACAGCACCAGAAAGAGCCAGTGTACTGTATCACACAACAGTATTCAGGAGATCAAAAAGTAAGTCTCTTTCATTCATGGTTCAGGCCAAGCCAACCAATGATTTTTAATAATTGTTCATGAATGAGACAGAACTTGATATTTATTTACAGCAGTTGTTGACCATCAGAAACCATTCAATACATATCTCTTAAAAACCACACACAGGTAAATATAAAGCTGGCTCAAACTACTATAAGTTGTTGCTATTTTTAATAGCTGAATGCTGACAGAAGGCAGTGGTAAGAGTGGTAACCATGTTTAAACAGGGATATAGTTATGGATGGTTGAATTATTCATTGCAAGCTAGGGGTTCAACTGAACTAACCTTTCTACCTGTAGGCAGGTTGTCTGCAGAGATCTGTGCTTGTTTCATATCCATCTCCGTATTGATACAGCCAAATAAAGAAACTGTAACAAGAGGTAGCCTGAAAAGCATAAAATACATCCGCTTGCAATTAGCCAGACATGCTGCAGATGTTTGAAAATCAGTATAAAACTGATTTCCACGGACTGACATCTGGTCCTACAAGGGTCCCTGGGGACTTCTCTGCTGTTGTGTTAGCTCAGGGGTCAGGTTCATGCTCCAAGACAGCTCCCCAAACCCTTCAGCTGTTTACCTTGCCGCTGTGAAAGTTTACACCCCTACTCATGTCTGGAGGGAGCCAACTGTCTTGCTTACTTGGAAACTCAAGTACCAGGTTTTTAGTCCTTCTTCAGAGCCACCCCTCCAGGCAGGGAGACTGCCACAGGCTGAACTGACATGGGTTCAAACCCGGAGATTTAAAAAAAAAAAAAAAAGGACAAAAGAAAAAAAAGATATCATACACAGAGCTATTCTGCATGCCAAAGGACAGGGAGCAAAACATGCAAATAGTTGCTTTGTGGAGCCTGCAAAGTTGCCACCGCCTGCAACCAGCGTTACTCACTTCTCCAGTTAACACAAGCCACTTCACAACCACTTCAGCATTGCTCTTTTATTCCCCATTCAAAACAGCTGCTTCCCTTTGATTCCTCCCAGTCGGGGCCAGCATTTGTACTCCAGCCTGCATTTGTGCTCCCCTCCTTGTCTAGATTTCCTGCCTTTATCTGGAGAGCCTGGGATCCCCCCTCTCTCGCGCTGCTTACCCACCTGCAGCGATGCAGATGCAACCTGGCAGCTCCGAGCCCCGCTCCTGTTGGGACTGGCAGGAGCAAAGCCTGCTGGGGCACATCAGCGAGCGTGCTGGAGGGCAGGCAGCAGCTGGAAAGCAAACAGGCTCCCAGCTCTGGGGGTACAAGCCGTCCTGCAGGCTGGCTGACAGCTACAAATCAACTCTGCTGAACGAGAGGGGAGAGAGACACTTTTTGCGTGTAAACTTTGCAGCCTGGGATTTAGGGACTTGCTCCTTTCTCCTGGCATGCAGATGGTATCCGTCACAACCACCATCTTCTGTAGCAAGAGGAACAGGGAAAAGGAATTAACTGAAGGAGCAGAAATAAACACTGTTTTTCTCTTTGGTGCATGTTTTTGCTGATTTATCGCTTGTGCATTTCAACAACTACTTCGTAAGTGGTTAGAAAACTACAGTAATTTCTGGAGAATTTAGTGATCAGTATCTATAATACTGAGAGATGACAGTAAAATAAAACATGTACTCAAATGTTACTGCTATAGACACACAAAATGGAGTCTTACAAGCTACAGATTAATAACAAAGCTATAACCTTTTTCCTCTTCCCTTTTCTCTTCCATCCATGACTACAAAAGCATCTTAGCTTCTGGTCTGAACAGAACTGTACCCCTCAGTATCTCCTCTACTAGAAGATCTCCTCTACAGAGTGAAGATCCTATTTTTTTCAATACAGTAATTAAAAAAACAAAACCAAAAAAAGCAACTTGTACTGGATTGAACACCAGAAGCCTTACTTAACAGCGATGACCTAACACATCGTGTTTTGAAGATGACAGGGCCAGGAACATAGTCTCCAGTGTGACACCTCAACCTGACGTACGGCATTCAGAAACACACAGAGCACACAGCCTGAGCACGCAGGATTATTACATGCAGTCACGAAATGCTAATTGGCTACTAAGGCAAGCTGTATCAGATGAAATGTAAAAAAACGCAGAAGCTGTTTCTCCAAGGCTTTTAAAGTTAAAAGCATGGCTAAGCTTGGGTAGTTAGAACCAATAACACTCAGATATTCCCTTTGATCCCATATTCCTGCATGTCCATTATGAAACCATCAATATTGCGTGAAGGTCGGAGGGAAGGTGTAGGCTCTCTGAGGATCGGCCAAATGCTACCTTTGCATCTCTCTCAGCTCCTCTTTCCAATATTTATCTTCATCAGTGATTCTGATACCATAAACAAGGACAGCTCACATCAAACTCAAGGCAGTGAGGGGAAAAAGAAGTAAGAGATGGTTGCTGGGGAGGATGCTGTCCCGGGTCTATGCCCGGCTGCCTGGCCACAGGTTTCCTGTAACACTGCACCTCTAAGTACTGTATTTGCCTCAGGCAGCTTCCCTCCACATAATGTTAAAGAGAAACATTAAATCAACAGACATTTATACACATTGACTTAGAATTCAGTGAACGCAAAAGTTGTTCCATCTGTGGGCCCTAAACCGTACAGAAGTTACTAGGAGGACAAGGCATGGCTGCAACAGCAATGAGGTCTCCCACCACCTGCTCCTGCCCTCCTGCATTAGGTGGGGACTTTCTCCATTTATTTGGGATGGAGAGTAGTGTACAGGTGTGCAGGTTGTTCCCTTAGATATCTACCAGATTCCACAGTGTAAGAAAATATCAGCAGTGCTTTGCCAATGATTCCCATAAAAAGGCTCACAGGGATTATTTGCCAGCATAGGAAGATGGAGGAGGTAATAGCCCACAGGTGCTGTGCAATCAGCCCATAATTAAAAGTCTTAGACACGGAAAAAAATCTGAAAAATTGTTAGAAACATGGGACTGTGGACAAAATGTCTATGGCTGGAGTTTAGATTTTTTTTTACCGGATCCTAAAATCAATGAGCTGAGACAATAAATGAACAGAGAGGTATATCTGATTTACATGAGGTCATTGAGTTCTTCTGCCTCTGCCACTGAAAACAGTAGAGTTTGTGCCATGGAGAGGCTGGAATATCTCTTCCAACTTCCATGGTGTCTGCACTGCCTTTTTTAGGACAAGGAAACCCCTCTCTGAAGACCATGCTGCATAAAGGAAAGTGGCACAGGTGGTCAAAGTCCCACGAAAAGACTTGTGGTGGCCTGCTCCCTTACTCCCAGGGCAAACTTGGCCTCATGAATGAGATGCCAAAGTTCAGGCACCTCATACACCTAGCAGCAGGTAGTGGTTGTTTTGGGGTCACATGAACTCTGAGGGGACCCTGCTCCCGGGCAGGTCTGAGCTTTCAGACCTATCAGGATGGCCCGATTCCCCAAGGAGCAACATCTTTCTGATGCAAACAGACCTCCAGAGCTGAGGAGGAGCAGAGCTGAGAGTGTGCCGTTGCCATAGCAGAGGCAGGGGAATCTATGGAAACCCCTGAAAGGGTATTGCTCTATGTAGCTGCAAAACAGCATAACCAAAGACAGTACCAGGGCACTTACAAGGCATGCTGTGAAGCTAGGATAATTTCAATCCATTTAGCAAAGTGGTTCCAGTCCTCGTTAGAGAGCAGGTAAAAGGAAAATACAGTAAATATTGAACAAACAAAGTTAATCTGTATCCACAGCACTTTACCCAAGAAAAAGCTAAAACCTTCTGACTGTTGCCCGCTCTTGGTTTATTATTTTCCTCTCAGGCAGAATGCCTTTTTTTAAAAAAAAAAAAAAAAAAAGACTGCTGCTGTGTGATGGTTAGCTGCTCTCGCTCCCCTCCATATACAGACTCAGTAACCCATAAGGCACAGGTGAAAATCATGGGGTAGTCAATACCCTATGGCAATGGCAGACATTTTGGTAACATGATATATATCTGTGAGTAATCACACACTTTCCTCCTCAGTTAGGGTGGAAAAGTGCCCTTGAAAATTGCTTACTCTCCCACTAAAATATACAGGATTTGTACTCTAAGGAACAAAGCAGAAGTCCAATGAATCACTGAAATCAGGAAAAAACAAGTAAGGTTCTTTGAATTTGTCCTTTCACAAACAGAGATTCAGGAGGCAGTCCTTAAAATTTTGCTTGGTATTGCATTATGCTGTGTTCTTTGTTACAGTAGTTTAAATATCAACAAATGTAGCTAAATTTGTTCTTGAAATTTGCAAGCAGGGTGACTAGGGATGAATTTTACTTTCAAGGCTAATACATTTATCAATCTGTTTTTGTCTTCTACCACTTACATCATCATAGTAGTCAAAAGCATTATAAAACACCTGACCAGAAATGATCTGTTGAATAGATCATGAAGGGACCCCAATTGCTTGCAAAGATTGCAAATCCTTTGTTTTCCAGAGAAAAATGCTCATTGCTCATTTTCCATTGAATTCAGGCATTTTGGAACAAGATCATCTTTCGTGTTCTATTTTCTGGGGAAATCCTCACTGGATATAAATAGCTACGCACTCAGATGACTTCCAGTGCTCTTAGTGAAGGTATTACTCTGGTATAGAAACTTAACTGGTTATGCAAGTTTTGTTGAGACTATTTCAAGCTGCCTGCTGCTGTGCCTGCTAGAGACATTTCTCATCCATTGCTAGCTGCAAGGACGTTTGAGTTTGTGGAAGAATTATTGTGTTTCATGGCCAACAGGTCATTTTGATAGCTGACTCTGGAACCTTGCATTTTAATCTTCTTAAGCCCAGGGTCCAGGTAGGTTAACCTGTTGAAAGCAGGACACTGTGGTTAAGCACGTGTGGAGAAATGATTGCCTATCATCAGCTAACCTCAGCTAGATCAGCTCAGGGTCTCCAGTATATTTGCAGAGCAAGTCTTAAACTTGACCATCTTAATCAAGTGGGAAAATGCTTTAAAAGTGCTCTACCACCATGTTTGTTCCAGTGTATTACACAGCTCTGTACAGTTCACAGAGGGCAGCCTCTTATTTTTTGGGTGGGTCTGTTTTGCTTTGTCCCAGAACCAAGTTTGAGCAGAGGCAGCAGAAGACCTATCTTGGTCCACAATGAAGATGCAAGAGTTATAACCTCCTCCTGAGGCAACATGCAGGAACTCAAGCAGTATTATAGCAGGGTGGACAGGTGTTAGGTGAGCATTAGGGGAGCCCTACAGAGATCTAATAGGGTGAGGAAGCTCAGAGCAGAAGGCCTGAAAGGGAAGGAGGACATTCCTTCAGCTCAGGCAGAGGTAAAGAGAAAAGCCTCTGGGAGCTGCAGTCCAGGTTGGAACAGGCTTTGTTCTGTTGTTGTACCTAGGTTTACATTTGCAGAGTACCGCCTGTGCTATGTTTCTGTTTGAAGTATACAAGTGCTCAGACTATGGGTGTCTGAAGCACCCCTTCTGGAAGAGCCACTCTCAATAAGGGGAAACAGGCAGCAAACATCACTGGTGACAGGCTGTTTGGAATGAGCACGATCCTTGGCTGTTCCGCAGAGCTCATAAAAGAAACTTTCAAGGACAATGTTGACCATTGCATAGCCCTACCCAAATCAGGTCAGGTCATACATACCTTTTACTACAATAGCCTTGTCTATATTGCTCTTACATAGCATTGGCATGAGTAGAGGAAAGCTTTGAATGGGAATCAAGTACGTCCGCCCTAGAGCCTGAAGGGAGGAAACGCCCCTGACTCCATTAGAAACTCAATGGGACCTTGGCTCTTAGTTGACTTACAGTTGAGATGGTCACTAGTGGAAGTTTGTACATGAGTATCATATAACCGGAGAAACTACTATGCTGTCAGTAAGCCTGTTATTCTGGACAATCAGGGTCTCCAGACAAACTTTAATGAAAGATATTTAGTAATTATCAGTAGAATGGAAGCTGCACTAAGGCCAGTTATACAGACCTCCATTTTCTATCAACTTGAATGCTGTGTGGCTATTTAGATCAATAAAGAGAAAATGCAAAACATGCTTTTTGCAATTGTTGCTGAATCCAAAGAAAACCTTCTACATTTATTTCAGGTTTGTGTGTGAAACACGTTATAAGATATCACACACACAATCTCAAAATTTTGTGAATGCTATTCAGTATTTCATGTGATCTAGAGGGACTTCAGGTGCAGCTCACCCTTTCAAGAACATCCAGACTCTTGAGTTAGGAAATGACATTTCTCTTTTGTAGGGATGAATTTCTCAAGCTGGTCAAAAATGAAGATGCTATCCCAGGTTGGAGGGAAAGCTCTCTCTCTTCCCTCCCCATTTCTCCAGAGGAAAGAAGATTTGAAAATTGCATTTGGAAGACATTCAATCAACAGACGGTCAGCTGTGCTCACATACCATTTGGATCAGGTTTTTAGAACCATGCCAGAATGTACCTTATGCAAAATTAGTAAAAACAATTACACTAGAGCAAAGGAATAACACAGCAAACCATACAGACATGTAAGGCATAACCAGCCATTAGGTGAAAGGCCAACATCATTTAGCAACTCCCAAGTTCATAAATGGTAGATTTACAGAAATTTAATCCCCTTCTACTCATCAGGGGATTTCACTACAGACCAGAAATAGCTAATTGGGAATAGGAGCAATGTATTTTAAAAAATGAAACACATTTCAGAAAACTCCTTTGAATCGTTCAAAAAGTAAAAGCACTAATTAAAAAAAGATGTTTCTCTAAGAAACAGCCACAGGTTTACAGGGTGGGAATTGGCTAACTTATTAGAGTCTGTTCTGTGTGTCTGGCCACTGGTTGGCAAATGCAGACCTTTACGCTATAAAAACTGTTTCAGTAACACTTTGAAATACTTGCCCAATCATGTTTAGTTCACTTGGGATTCATTATAATACCATTAGATGGGATTATATCATTTGGTTTAATGTCAATTGCATTTCCATATTGTGTCCAGTGGTTTTATGATGTGGACAAGTATTCCACCAAGGACTAGGCTGAGGCCATCATATTTAAATTCTTTTCCTGAGTCACAGTTGGCAGAAATCCTCATCTCAAGACATCCAGGCTGCAAAACCCTCCTTGGAAGCAAAGGGGAGACGAAACACAGTTTTACACTGTTCAGAGGATTGCTCCAATGGTGCTTTGTGTTCTAGAGTTTGCTGAACCCACCTAAGCAGTTGAGTCAAATACAAAATGCATTGCCTATCTCTCCCTTCGTCTTGACTAGGAAGACCGCAGTGAAGTACAGATTTGAGATCTTCTGATTCATAGTGGCCAGCCAGAGTGGGAGCATGAGCACCAAGACAGATGCCTTACCCTCCTCACACTGGAAGAGCAACACTAACAGACAACTAAACTACCAGGAAAGCTGGTAATTAGCTGAAGCCCTCAGACTCAAATGTCTGATCACATCTGCTTTCAGAACCAAAATATTAAATGCTTCCAACAGTAATAAGGCTCTAGAGAAATGAAATCTTCATCAGCAGCAACAAGAAGGATGTCAAACTTCTTGTCTCACTAGATTAAAATGTTTCTGTGCTATGGTCCTCATTGCTATTTCAGGACAATAAGTAAATAATCCCTTTTCTTATAAGAGGAACAAGCAAAGCTCCGATATATTGGATTGCATAATGCATTTTCAACAAGAGTTTTGTTGCTGTCACCTCTAATAGAAATTAAATATATGTGCCAATGGCCTAGGTAACAGGAATGCAGTTTTCTCCATATGGGAAAAAGTGTTGCTTTCTAACAAACTTACAGTCATGCTAGAGAAGAAGGTAGATTCTGCTGTCTAAAGCTGCCTGGAAGTATTTTAAAGAAAGCATGCGACAAAGCGCAGAAAATATCCAGACTCAGAAGAGCATGATAAAAGTATCAGGGCTTGATATTAATAATAATAATCTTAATAATAAAAATATTGTGTAAGGGGACTATACAGACAAAGAATCAGCTCTAAAATACATCTCATGAAAGACCTGTTTTATTTTTCCTAGAAAAGATGGCATGTTGATGAAGTGTTTATTCCTGGTCATAAAATAATATCCATCATTAGAAAGTTAGGTGTTAAAAAAAAATTAGATCTGGTCCAGAGTTGGTTTGCTTGTAAAAATGACCACGATGCTCTGATTTCAATGGTGTGCCTGTGTGTCTTTTGAGAACCCTCTGCTCCCTATCTCTTATAGCCCTGACCTGGGTGCAGCCTGTGAGCAGGGAACCCAAGGTTCCTGATACCTCCCAACCCAGGGTGACAGTGGAAGGAGGCAATCCCCCACAATGGAAACTTTCCCTCTTTCCCCTGTGCAAAAGCAGACTGGGGCAAGAGTGTGGTGGAGTCTTTTCGCAAACCTTGGAGAAATGTGATGTGTTCAAGTTCTCTTCCCCTCCATCAAATTTAACTGAACACAGCTACCGGCTCAAAGGCAGAGAGATAGAGTGTAATAGTTGGCCACAAGCACTCAGTTTCTTGCAACCCCCATAGAAGACATGTTTCCAGAAAGACATAAACTGATTGTCCACAAGACACAGACCAGGAGGGAGGAAGGTGTTATGAACGCTTATGTTTCTGTTGGATGTGCAATGAGCTTTGCAGACAGTCCTCTGCCCATGTTGTCCCTGGTGTTAACTGGACAGCCCAAGGAAGCTGTGAAGAGGGTTTCTCTCAGCTGGAACCTGGCCTGTGGTGCTGTTTCTAGAGGAGAGTCTCAGTGTGTCTGTAGGGAGGCTTAAGCCTCTTTCTAGGCACCAACCAACATTTAGCCTGGGGAGAGCAAATGAGTCACATCTGCACAGCTCCTTAGCAAACAAAAGTCCTGTAAAACTCTGCTTTCTTTTAGTTAGGAGTTTTCACAGGGAAGATATATTGGGAATTTACAATTTTTTGCCCTCGAGAGAAACTTCACCATTTCCCTTAATCAAAAGCGGTGTCATTTTTACCACTAAACATCTCACTTCTTCCCATCTGGCCAAAAACACTCCAGTGAGACGTGGGCTTGGAAGAACTTGCAAGCCTTGGAGGGCTAGATCCAGCGGACCAGGCTGACTCAGTTCCTTTATGGCTCTAGGCAGTGGGCTTGCCTATAAATGCATATCCCTGTGTGGATGTAACCCCGGCATGTGCAGTTCCTGGCAGATGCAGAGCAGAAGCCAAGAGACAGAGCAGATTTAAACCACACTCTCTCCTGGAATAGTTAAGCAGGACTGAAGTGCAGACTTCAATGGTGCTTGAGCAGTGGTGAGGACAGGTCTGGTTTTGGCAGGCACAGAGCCATATGCTGTCCTGTGAGCCAAGTACTGGAAGTGATGGATTTACTGGGGAAAGACCTCGTCTGACCATGTGGGCAGTGTGGAAGAGCCACGCACGTTGTCCGTGCAGCATTTCCCAGCACTGCTGGGTGACTGTGCACCGAGTTAGCATTGGATTGCAATCGGGTGGTCCATTTTATTTTGGACTTCGCTCCTCCCAGAGTCAGACCTCTAAATCTCAAGCACACATGCCCATGGTGACACAGGCTGTGTAACCTAGTAGAACCTCACGTATAACTGCATGGGGAAGCAGTTCTTGGGTCTGTTTAAGATGTGTTTTGCCTGTAGGTCTGGTGATCATGGAAGCTACAGAGAGGTCTGAAGAAGAGCTAGTTGAAACTTACCATTAGATATATTTTTCCATCATTAAAATGGAATGAAACCTCAAGGAAAAATGTCAGGTTTTTAATTACTTCTAAAGAAATAAAACCCTGGTAATTGAAAGCATTTAGTTTGCAGTAGCCAACTAGGGAAACATTTCTCTAACAACTGAAAAGTGGAAGTCTGCAGTCTGTTGTGCAGATATTTCCTGCAATGTTCAACTGGATAGCTTCTTTAGTTGCTGAAAACTGGAAAAAAATAATCAATGGATTTTTCTTCTTGCAATAAAAAATATTTTTAGTTTGTGCACACTCAACAGTTTTGCAGTGGGGGAATGTTTTCTTGACCTCTTCTGTGTCCGGCACTACAGCAGTAAAATACAGGTTTTCTATTTCCCTCTGTGGAGTTTTGCTTATGCTCCTCTCCCTTCCCATTAGGATTTTAGCTCCAATTCCCAATTCTGAACTCACATAGGACAGACCTGGGGACTAGAGAGATCTTTTTATTCCAAAGTAGGTTACCTGCATGCATGCCAGTAAGAGGGTTATCATTGGAAATGAGGTCGTCTTGTGCTCTTATGTGTGCTACTCTGTGCAAGCATGAGAAGTTTGCATAGGGCACCTTTATGTGTGGGGTAAGGCATAGCTCCCTCGCAGGAGGTTTTCTAGGTGATGCTGTTTTGTAACACCAACCTTGCAACACTGGTGTCAGCATCTGCTGCCCTCTGCTACAGAGCAGAGGTGGTGGCTGATGGCAAGAAATGCAGGGCAAGAAGTGCTTAGTTTGCTTGCTCTGATAACCCGAGAGAACCTGGTAGTCCTTCAAAGCCAAAAATTATCAAATGGGGAGACTGACCCCACGAGCCTACCAATCTGAAGTGACAGGAAAGGAGACAAGAAAATGAGAGTGGGTGACTTGGAGTCTATTGAATTTATACAGAGCCTCATGTTTTCTAGCCCCATTCAAGTTCTTCAGGAAGGTATGTATGTTCATTTTGTTAGAAAATATCCAGGACGTGTCTGATGGTTTCTGATTCAGAGGACGTCTGAGATGCAGAGCTACAGATTCCAGCAGGTTGTGTGAAAGGTGTGTCATCTTTTTTGTTTGTTTACTTGTTTATGTGTTTTTTTCCCCCGAGGATAAAAACCAGCAATAATTAATGCTGTCATTTAACGTGTTCCTTCCGAAGAACAAACCTAGCCTTCTTCCACTGCCTTCCCTTTCTCATGTTGTTTCTGAGAAGAAGAAGTGCTGAATGAAAACAGAAAGCTGCATTTTCCAAAACCACATTCAATGTGGCCATGCACGTTTCTGCTTGGTTTAAAAATATCTCTACGCTTCTAGACATGTTCAGTTCCTGCCTTTTTGAGAAAAGATCTCCAGCTGAGCATTGGCCCACATGAAGGTGAGCTGGACGGTAATGCACACTAGTGGACATGTGAAAGAGCTAAGCTGAAAAGGAGGAGGAAGATAGGCTGTCATGGACAGAGAGATACCTGTATGCTGGTACTGACAGGGTGGCATTTAAAAGCAAAGGAATGGGTGAGCACAGAGTAGGTGGCATATTTAATGTAGGGACGATGTGGTTTAGTTTCTCTTTCAACAGTTTCTTCAGGAGACAGAACTTCCGCAACATGGAGCTAAGGGCCAAGAAATGTCAGAGTTTAATTTGGTCTCTGATACTCAATCAGTACATGGCCTCAGGCAAGTGACTTATCTTTCCTCTATCTAAACGTCTACATCAGTGAAACAGAGGCGATAGTACTTTCCACAAGAGTGTCAGTGAGTTTAGCATAACTCATTAATGTCTGTTTGGAGCTTTTAAATCCTGCAGCAGAATATCCTCTGCAGGCACTGGTGGTTAATGCACTGTAGGGGTGACGGGCAGGAGAAACTGAAGCTCAGCACCCCCCTTTTGTGCTCTGTGACTGACAGCTCACGATACGGTCATAGGCAGACGGCTGGTGGGTAAGTGCAATGCCAAGTACGGGTCCCCATCAGCGTGATTAGAGGATGCTCCCACTGGAGAAGACTGTGACTGGGAGAGTGCCAACAACGTATCACTGAGAAACAAACAACCAATGTATCAGCCCTGATGACTGCATTCAGCTAATGAAAATGTATGTAATTGATATTTTATAACTATATGGAGAAAGGATTTTTTTTTAGGGCTTTAATGGTATCGATTGACGGAAGAAAGCCAGATAGATGTCTCTAAGCTACAGGCTATAGGGCTAAAGTGCCTTTGAGTCAGGAAATGTATACTTGTTTAAAATTCACTTCAAATTTTCACATCATTTGCAGCTTTTAATGGCATTTTTGGACTCTGACAATTAATCATGTAGCCACTCGAGTCAACTGATTGTCTCATTTCTGATCAATTAATGTTGTCACCCCCCTTCCCCTATATTCTGCATACAGACTCGTACTAGGGTCTGAAAGAGAATAATTGCCATGAAGCCCTGGGATATGCTTCAGGATGCTCTGCTTGCAGGTGGTCTCTGATACAGAACTTTGGTCCTTGTTCTTTTCTGAGGTTCATCACTGTTCATTTCACGTGAAGCTGCTTGGATCAGCCCAGTGGAGGCAATACTGCTGCTATAAAATATATGCAGATATCATTGTTTACTATTTCCATGAGCCCTTTGAGGCAAAGATTGTCTTTTGCTTTGTGCTAGTACAGCCCCTCAAAAAGAGAGTCAGGGTGTTGATCATTACATAGGCTCCTCATGGTGCCAAAATACATTAAGTCATTCAGGAACTGTTCATATCCAACTGTGATTACATGGGCTGCTTTTTTGGCCATGGCATCACGCTGGGCAAAGTAACATGTAGAAATAAGAGTTAATTTTTCTCTATAAAATAGGGAGATCGAAGAGCAGGGGATCTGCAGCAGCAGGCTCCTACTGCAGAGAAAAAAGGAGAACCTGGGCTCCCCATGCAGGTGACTCGAACATGCAACCCAAACTTAGATGAGACTGAGTGAAAAGGAGGCAAGTAAAATGAGCTGCAGCAAAGGCATGGGTTGGAAAGCTAGTAAGAAGGTTACTTTAGACAAGGGGTTTCTGTTGATTTTAATGGGATTTGGATAGCCCAGCAGTGCTGGCTTAGGTTTAAGCACCCAGATTGGGTTTGGTCATTGTAAATAAGATTTGCTTTCTGTTGTGAGATGGGAAAGCGGACCCAGCAGTAGACACAGGAGCTCCAGTTTGCAGCCTGTGCAGCGTATGAAGCTGTGAGCTGGTTTGTGTTGTTTTCTTTTTTTTTTCTTGAGGATTTTATTTGTTGCTTATCTTGAGATATTTTAAAAGTGATCTCGACATCCTTCCCTTTTTCTCTTTTTCACTCTCGCTCATTGGAACAAAACATGAAAGATTCACATGCAAAGCATTAAACCAAAAGAAGAAAATAAAAAGAGTAAAAGACAACAAGTAAAAGGAAGAGAAGCTGACATTTCCTGATCTACCTCTGTATGCACCCACACACAGAGAAGTGTCTTGCACATACACATCGAAGGGACTTAAGTATGAACACAATGTGAGATTTCATTTCCAATTCTTACAAAATGAAATGGTTACATTGAGAGAGAAAAGGAATGGGCTGGACGTGAGAGGAAAGTGCAGAGTCATTCTTTCTCTTCTTGTGGTCAGTGTGTCATACCTTGGTTGTAGCTATGCTTGGGACACTTTGCTGCAGAAAGAAAATGAAGAAAATCTGATTTGTTTGAGTACTATTGGTAAAACTGTACTGTCACTGCATGCAAGGCTGTCATGTAGATACTAGGTCTTAGAGGGTTGCCCCTAAAACCATAACTGTTAAAGCGTTACTGTTGTCCTGTTGTCCACCACTTCTGTTTCCACTTCTTCTAATTTTCATTCTACTTACTTCATTTGTAAGAGCTGGCTTAGACAATTCAACATTACAAAATAGCATTTATGGAGATTGAAAGTTGTGGTAATTAATCATCTTTGGGTGAAATTCTAGCCCAATGAAGTCAGTAGCAAAACTCCCACAGCTTCAAGGTTTCAGCTCATGGCATCTTAGTGCCATGAATTATTTGTACTCTGCAAGTCTTTTGAAGCTTAGTGTATATTAAAGAAAAATATTGGGTTTGTGTGTTTGGTCATTAGGAAGGAATAAACAATGGCTGCAAGTTTAAAAAGTTATAGAGAGATACAGGGTGTGGTATTTCTTTTGTCCCTGCAGATCTCAAGCCCAAATCAGTTTTTAAAAGTTTTTTGTGACTGCCCTGCAAACAGTTGGGGATCTAGAAATTGAGCCATGCTCTTTCTGGCTAGTGGTAGTCACAATTTAGCTCATGAGTGTGCTAATGATACATGAGACACAAACCAGAGTTCTCCTAAGTTTCATTGGTTTTGCAGGACTAGCCATAAAAAAGCTTTCCTATATTTATGGTGTCATAGTTGCAGCTCACTGAAATCAGTAGAAAGCTTCCCTGTTGATGTCAATGAGCTTTTGGCTCAGATTCACAAAAATCTGATTCTCCTATTTGAACTGGTATGACTCCATTATGCAATATTTAAGTGTTTATAACACTATATCAGAATACACCATAGATAAATTGCTTATTTAATCCATGTAAGAGAAGAGGATTAATCCATTTTCCCCCAAATAATTTACTAAAGCAAAACCTAAGGAATTCCTTAAACCCCCAGGACCTGCAGTAACTGGGGCTGCTTACAGTAATCCCTCTCTGGCCTTAGAAAGACGGTCTCAAATGTTGTTTATAAGCACTTAATTTCCCCCCCCCCCCCCCTTCTTCTTCAGTTTGTTGCATTGCCAGATACAGACAGAAGGTGAATAACCTTTGGGGAAGCTGCAGATGTCTTATTCAGACTCTGAAAAATCTTGGTCTTTCTGTTTAGCAACAGCAACTTTCTTAGCAATCAGGTTTGGGGTTTTTTTTGCCTAGGTAGTCAAAATGGGACCATGGGTGATGATAATACTGACAATTAACAAGCAGCAACATTGCTAATACTATTGTGACTAGTGTAATGCCAAAGTTAACAGTTACAGTACCTCTGCATTTCTCACAATGGTTAAGAAGGGGTTTGCCAGTCTTTAGCAGACAGGAGGAGGAAGGACTTGTGTGATTTGCCCATGTCACAAAAGTCGTTAGTAAAAGTCATAAAAACATCTAGTAATAGATATTTTTTTCTTTTTTTTCTCAGACAACTACAGATTTTCCAATGAGAATTTCTCCCTCTCATATCAGTTACAATGTTGATTTTCCAGAGTTCAAGGGGAAACTCCAGCTTGCCTCTGGACATGCAATAAATCATCCAATATCACTCTTAAGAATTGATCACCCATGAGGGGCCATAATCTCATCACTGGCTTGGAGAAAGGAACAGCTGATATAAGGCAAAAGCACTCCTCAAATATGTTGTATAACTTTTTCTATTCATTAAGATGCTTCAGATACAGAACAACCCTCTTTGTTCAATATTTATCTTTTCATCTGCCCTGACCTGGGAACTGCAAGCACTTTGAGAAGTTAATTGAAAGCTTGCTTTGTTTCATTTTAGCTTTCAGGTCTAAAACTTCGCTTTGGTAATGGTACTGAGAATGCTTTTGTCCTGTCTGCAATAGCTCAGAAACCTTTTCCAGCAACAACTGGGAATTCGTTATTGATCACCATTGTCTTATTCCAGGAATTCTCCACTAAGATGATTTTTCTTACTGAATGACAACAGGAACCCCCAACCCAAGAAGGGGATTATTTCTCTCATCTTTCCATTGCCAGAAGGCTCCCTCAATCACAACATGCTCTACAGAGGATTCCCATATTGTCTGTCCTAGCTGAGATGGATTTTTTTTTTTTTTTTTAATTCCATCTTCCTCACTTAAGTCTGCTACCTGACAAGAGGGGCTGAGGTCTGAGCAAGGACTTCAGAGACTTGCACTCAGACTCTGAGCGGTACGAGTTTCTTATGTAACTTTTGGGAAATATTTGTGCCTAAACTGATATCTCTGTAAATTGGCAAAAATAATGATATTCTTTAGTTATTAATATGGTCCACAATTTTTTTTGAGCAGGTGCTGTTTCTAATAAGATTTATATATAGTACTTTGTACAGTAATGTCCATATCTGCTGACAGAAGAAAAGATTTAGCAGGGGCTTAATAATTAAAAAAAGAAAAAAAAAATTGCGAATTGACACCACTATTTTGAGTAAAGCTTGAAAAGCCATAAGGTGAGTAACATGGAGGACTGAGACATGAAGAAAGTGGTAAAATATATGCAGAGATGCATAATTGTCTATTTTTGATCATTTCTAAAGGTGGGAATTCATGATGGAACTGATAAACACTGATTTCTCAGTAGTGCCATGTTAACATTTCCTTGCAATACAATGTACTTAACTAGCTCCATACCATGCCTTATTAGCACAGACCTCTACTTTACAGCAGCTGTTCCCATAAGATTTTTGTTTCAAAGAACAAAGTAGGAAAAGTAACAAAGCATTTAGGAGCTGAGACAATGGACTGTCTTCTAAAGCAAGGAATAGAAAACTCAGCCAAGCATGAAATCTAGATAAAACCATCTTATTTCCAAAGAAGGGATGAATCCCAATACTTTGCATGGGGTGGAAGATGGAGCAGTGGTTATTTTGAGGCTAGCCTTGATTTGATGATGATACTGGTGATATTAACGAAGTTATTAAAAAATGTTTACCGGTGTGTCCAGCGTCAGCTGCGACATCATACTCTTAAGTTCAAAATTCAGGGGTTAAATTGCCCCTTAAATCAGGAGTCGTGTTCAAAAAGTTTGGAAAGAAACAAAAATAAACACAAAAATGAGGAAACACCAATATGTTTTGGTGCTGTACCTTTTATCTGCTTTACAGATTTTGATCCTTTCATGTTACATTCTGGAATTCTTCTACACAAGCCCAAGGGTGACACACACGCAGTTTTTTCTTTTCTGGGGTCTTTGCAAAAATCGGTGGGGTCCCAGTAATGGAGCTCAGAGAAATGTGCTGCTTATAGTAAAACCTGGTGACACCTTAGATCCACTCTCCACAGCAATACCGGGAGCTTCAGAGAGCCTTTGCCCTTAGCGCTCTGTGTCTTACTTGGTTCTTGTCTAAGGATTTAAAGCTCCAGTATTTCATGCAAATGCTTTATTCATTTCAGTCCAGAAAATGTTGAGATCTTATTTTTTTTTATCCTTAATTAATCCAAATCTCTACATGTCTTAATATAATGAAAGACTAAAAATAACGACCTAAACACTCTCACCCTGCCCCAGGCAGTTTTTTTAAAATCTTTTTTTCAAGGGGGTTAATTTTAGACTTGGCATCTTTGCCCCATGAACTTCCCACATGCGGTTAAAGCTACAAGCCAGGTCCTGCCACCAGCCATATTTACCAGAAACAGCAGCAGAAATTTCCAGCAGAACAGTAAAGGGGCTGCAGTTCCTGTTGTTCTGCCAGTATATTTCATCTAAAAATATTATTCATCTTGCCAACCACTTTAATGCAATTGGGGAATGGCAGAGCTGGGAAGTCAGAAGAAAAGCTCTTTGTTAAAAAATTTCAGCTCAGAAGTCACTCTATTTTCTCCTATATTGTCTGATGCTCTTTTTTTTTCTTTCTGTATGTCCTTCTTCACTGTTTACCCTATCTGCTTCTCAGACTTTTCCCAGTTGCATTATTTATCATTCACTAAAATACTAATAATTTAAGATGCCTGTGCTTTACTTCTAAACACAACTTTTTAAAACCCTGCACAAAGAGAGATGATGTAAAAAATTATCCAGCTGAAGGGTCAAAATCTTTCCTGATGTAACTACCTGGATTTACATCATGGGAGTAACCTGGAAATAGCTACGAGGAGCATGGCACACAGGCTGGGCTTTGCTGAGCCAACCACAGCCCTAATCTTTGGCTTTCCCTTGTTTCGTTGACTCTGCCATTTCTTTCTTTGTAGTTTTCTGTTGCTGAAGCAGAAGCTGGAAGATGATCAGAGAGGAAAGCAGAGACACTGAGGTCAAGTGTCCTTGAAGTCTGTTTGTGACTAATACATTAGTGAGCTTATTTGGGGAAAATCCAAACCCAACTTGTTCTGCACCTGAGCATGATTGTACTAGAGCAGAGAACTTGTGGCATTCAAACCAGCCCATTCCTAGTAGCAGAGAAGAAAAAAACCCCAACACTTGTAGGGATTTTTTAATAAATAACAACAACAACAAAAAGTTTGACTTCACTCTGATGACTCGACAGCCTCTTATTTATGACAGCAGTAACCCTTTCCGAGAGCTGCTGTGCGCCAGGCTGGATCCAGCCCACGGGATGACTCAGGCACCGTGTCTGCTGTGACCTTGCCGGGAGGGAAGGGTGGTGGTGAGCTGGGATCAGTGCACCTGCATGGGTGCAGGCTCCCAGCCTCCCTGCAGCCCGCTGCAAGGGGGGGCCTTCGGAGGACCGTCATGGGGGTGTGCTTGGCTTTCAGGTTAGCTCACTGTGCTGAGTTCGTTCCAGGTGAGTGCCTCGGTGGAGCTTTGCGGTACTTTGGCGGTAGAAATAAGCCTAACCTGCTGCCTTCTATTTGCTATTTTACATAGATGTGTAAGGATACACACAAACAAAGAAAAAGCAGAAGCAACTAGATTATAAAACAAATTGTTGTTCAAACCAGTCAGAGCCAGAGGAAAGCTTCTATCAAGTGAGTTTTAACCTTGCACACACTTTCATTTATAATTATTATTTATGACTATTACTACCATTAACTTATTTAGTGAGCTGAGCGTACATGTTATTCTGACAAGAGTCAACGAAGTAAACAATCTCTTCCCCCTCCAAATCCAATAGTCTAAAAGTGGCAGGATACTAACTAGATCTAGCACGAGCTGATAAAATCATTACAGCCTGAACATGGTGTAGTACAGTGGAGACTTTTAAGAAGATTTCTGAAGGAAGAAATTGAAGGATGCTGACATATATTAATAGGAAAGCTGCTACAGGCATATAAGCAGGCTGAAGATGCACAGTCTGGAGTGAGCAGGGGAGACGAGGAATGGTGGACAGGGTTGAGGGCAGGCATTGGGAGCAGCAGAGCTCGTCTCTGCCTCACCGGTGAGTTGGGTCAATGCCCCAGCCTTCAGACTCATGCTCAGAGCCAAGTAGGTGGTTTCACTGGCAATCCAGTGTGGTGGATCCAGCCTGTTCACCCAGACTGCCATGCAAGAGAGATATTGCCTCTGAAGAAGGTGCAATTTGATCTCTCATCCTTTGGCAGGGAGGAAAGGAGAGAGGACCTAAAAATGAGGAAGAGGAGGAAATTGGTGATGGGCAATCCACAGCACCTTTAATGCCAGGCTGCAAGATGAGCCACTGGCTTGCCATCACTGTGGTGGCATATGAGAAGTGCAGTGAGGAGGTCGTTCAGGTCCCCACCTTGCACCAGCAAATCAGGCTCAGAGCTGTCCTTGAGACTCTGCAGACAGCACTCACCTCCACCATGCACTCTTATTTGCCATGCAATCCAAATTGATTCAGCTACCCTTGTATTCTCATGCTCCCACCCCCCTGCCTGTTGGTTTTGGCAATTTTCAAAGGGTTTTAACCCTCCACTTTGCATTGAGCCAAGGGCTGTACTGTCTTGGCCAGCTAGCAGCTATAAATGTACACACTGGACTGATTATTACCTCCTTACATTCTTTTCTGACAGTCTTTTATCCAATGGAGGAACAATATTGGGTCAGATTGTGCAATAGCCAACCATAAACCAAACCAAACCAAAACTCCCAAGGAAAAAAATCCCATTACTGTGCTTTGGTCCATCCCTCAGAGCTGGGTGAGCTTGTAAAAACCTGAGCTGTGGTAAAAGAGGTCTTATCTTCAACACAAATGACTTGCACCACCTGAAGCTGTGGCCATGTTACTCGGTGGAGTCCATCTCTAAGCCTTTTTGCTCTGCAAGAACAGTGTGAAGCAGGAGAGCTGGACCTTGCAGCTATTCAAAATTAGGCATAAAATGTTGAATATGAAGAAAAAATTGTGACTGTACCAGTGTTACAAATGATGGAATGTTTCCTTTCCAGCTTTTGAAAACATCCATTTGGATTTTTGCGTGTGTGTGTGCGTGTGTGTGAGATGGTGCTGGGGTCAGGAGAGCACTGGAGAGAGATGAATTCCCTGACCCTCTTCTGTGGAATCTTAATAATGTGTTAAGTTATTGTGCAGCGGAGGAATGCAATTAGCACAGCGGCCAAATCCTCCTTCAGCAGGTCATTACTGCATTAGTAAATGGAGGCTGTTAAGGCACACAGCATCCCTAAACATACCAGAGGGGCTGCTGGCCCAACAGGACCCAGGATTGATGAGAAAACTCCCACTGCTCTCTCCCCTTCTCCATCCACTTTTCATTATTGCTTTTCTGATCAAGCATGCGACCACATCCTTCCCCATCCTCCCCCATACCCTGTTCCTGAGACACACTCCCAGGAGGCCTCTCTGGAAAATCAAATCACAGCCCACCAAGAGGTGTCTGTGATATATGCAAAAGCTACCTCCAGCTGTGAAGAACTTAGCACAGCTCGCGGGAAGCTTCCCCAGCCAAGTGGAGTAGGCAGAGCTGAGACTCAGAGGTGTGCTCTCCGGTGAGGTGTGGAAGCAGAGCAAGGCTGCCATGTACCAGTTTCAGACAAGGAGAGAGAGGACCCCACCCCAACCCTGGGTGCTAACCCACTCAATGTTTTGTCCTGTTGTATTACAGGGAAATTTCTATCATATCTTGAGGTGCAGGTTACCAGCACTCTGCTTCTCAGGCTCAGGGGAAAGCAAGAAAGAGGTTGCTTCACTGAAGCTGCTGGACATAAATTAACCCTGTGGTTTCCTAGGTCTGACAAATGTCATCGTGCTTTGTATTGCTCCTGCAGTCTCCTGAATTAGCCTGAGCAGTTCCAGAGAAGCCTGGTGAACCCCGCAGATTGTATAAAAAATGGCATTTTTTTTCACGTGTTTTAAATAATTCTGAGTATTTTGGAACTGTTCTGATTAGAATAAATGCAAGTTGGCATCCTTTTCCCATGATAAAATGTAACAGCCTGAGGGTAGTCATAAGGGTAATGAGAGATCCAGCATCTTGCTCATGGTAAAGACCTCCAGCACAGCTAGGTCAGGATGTTGCTGGCCCCTCGTAACTGATGATATGTTTTAAATCCATACACCATGTTTAGATACTGTGGCCCCTAAAATATTATACAAACTGGGCTCTACACATAATGAATGAATCTTTCTCCCCACCAAAGTGTTGAAGATTAAAGTCACTCCAGCAGTCTTCAGGATGACATGCCATTGGAGCCAACCATGTGAGTTCTTCAAGGAGATGGGGTAGGTGAAGGTTGCTGCTAGTACTTCCTTATTTCACTGAGAAGCTAAGAGCTGACTCTAACAGAGATCTGACTCCTTTGGTAAGATACAACCCAATGCAATGACTTCTTATAAGGCAAATTAAAACACAAGGACAGAGTAAAAAAGCAGCTTTTCTAGATTATGGTATTCTTGAACCATCCATGTCTTCAAACAAGCACAAGTATCACTAGTAATTACTGTTCATCTGAGACTATTGCAAAGCAAATGATCCAGATTTGTTATTGCATGTGCCCAGCAAATGGGAATGTCTGCAGTAGCAAAGTGGTTATGTTCCACACAGTCAGGAACCTGTGAATTAGAGACCATAGTATGTGCTTATAAATAAATAAATAGAACTATAGTTTTAAACATATAATACAATGGGTTTTTTTTACCAGAGTACTGTTTCCAGCTTTTCAGCATTAGAGAACATGTTTATATTGCTATGCAAATTATTCCTCACAGAGAGTTTACAAATTTTATGTTCGTTATTAATAGCTTTATGAGTTTTTCCCCTTCCTGTTTGGTGCTGTCTATAGTGCTTGGGTAATACATAATTAATATTAACTGCTTGTGCTCTGGCTCCCATGCCAATTTACATGAGGATATTTTTCCATGTCTTTTGTCTCTGGCCATTGGAAATTGGTGTTCAATGGGAATGAAATAGTCAGATTACTTTGTCCTGGTCTTTCCAGGCCTTTTATCTGTCTGACTGATATGATGTTGGTGGATTAAATCACTAACTTCTCTCCTTCTGCAGACTTGGGTTCAAAAATATGTTTAAGCCTTGGCAAGTTAAGTAATTTCCCTTTGGGCCAGGTCTTGTCTACAATCTATTGATAATACAGTCAGGGTGGTTAGAGGTGTATTCTTCAATGGTGTTTTCATTCCACAACAGTCCTAGGTAAATGCAAGTATACTGTCAGAAACTCCCCCAAGAATGCCTTTCTTAATAAAATGTATTTCTTCTGGGAAACTGTCATAAACCAGTGTAGCAAAAATCATAGTAGAAGCTATGTCTACATGTCTGGACAAACAATTCCCTTTAAAGTAGACTTAACCTTCCAGGTTGAGCGGATTATCTTATAATGGTCACCAGTTTAGATTAATGGGCAGTCTCAGTTTAAGTTGCTAGAGCTATAGGGCAGGGATGCATGTGTGGTTGTAGTGATGGTGATGGAGGGAAGTTTTAGGTGAGGACAGAAATGCTTTGATTGAGCCGTCTGTATTGGTGAACCTGCTCCCTGCTTGTCAGGCCAAGCTCTACCTCGTTGCACAATGTGGGATTGCAACCTTTATCTGCTGAATGCATCTCCCAGAGGTGTAAACACCCAGTGCTCCAGAAAGAGAGAGCAAGAAGGTCTGCTGCTTGGTGAAGAATGTCAGCACAAATGAAACACGAAGAGGGAAAACCCAGCACCGGCAGTCTGTGAAATGGAACCTCTCCCATCTTCACTCTTAAGCCCTGGGAAATTGCAGATCTCCCCTCTGTGTTGAAGGAAGATGGTCACAGAAACATTAAACTCTGGAACAAAATTTTCACTGAGACATTTCCAAGGCAGCAGCTTGTCTGCCCTGTCAAACCACCAAGGTTACTAATAAAACTTTGGGCTGCTCGTATCCTGATGTGTGAAGTGCCATAGACTAGTGACAGGCTAATAGACCTAGATGGTACCATCTTCCCTTTGTGTTAAACCAGTTATTAAAGAGGAGAAGTTCAAGATGGAGCAACTGTGTGGTAATGGGAGATTTGAACATAACAGCTTCAAATCAGTCCCACCTCCTGCTTCTTGGTGAGGCACCAAGATGAAATAACACCCATTTTGGAAACTTCATTTATCAGGACAAAATTCCACATGCTCTGTAGCCCTAAGGGAAGAGACGACAGAGAAGTCCATTTCCAGAACATGGCCAGACCCTGTTTCTGCAAACTGAAGGGCTCTGGACACTTCTTTCTAATGTGGATTCATGAGCAGAGATGTCTGCCTTATATGCAAGAGCAAGGTTAAGTGTAGAATGAAGTAGTATAATCTAACATTACATCTGTAAAATAGGATAGAGTTTGATTATGTTACAACTCAAAGGGCTTTAGAAGTTCTAATCCTGTATCTGTCATACATTTCAGTGATACGCTTTTGCTTTTGTGCAATAACAGCAGACTGCTGTGCCATTTATGTGCCCTGGCAAATGTTGCAAACATACTTTGCAGGTTCTCTTGCACTAGGAAAATGGGGTTTGGGGGATCTTGCAATTTTATTCACCTGGAAAACAACAATAAATCATATTTCCCCTCCTCTCAACCCCAAAGTAGAAAAAACAAAATCATGAAAACACTCCCATGTGCCATTAAGAGGGGTAAAATCTGCTTTTTTGAACAACTGAATGTTAGGAAACCAACTGGATTGGAGGTTGTTCTATTTTAGATCACCAGCTGTCTTTGTTCATATCTGTGTGTTGTCTTTGCAGGTATAAATTCAGCTCTGGGTGACGCAAAAAAGACTCTTTGCCTTTGTTGGTGCCATCCCAGCCTCCTGCTACATGGGAATAAGTAGAGCCCTCACGGTTATTTGTGCCTTGTCTCCTTGTCTCTCTCTCTTACCGTCCATGTCATGTTTGCTCAATTTACTACACAACAAGTATTTCCACTTCTTGCCCTGAAGGGTCAAGTGAGCTCATAAAAAAATCTGTCTGTCTCCATGCATCACCACTAAGAGTGCCCATCAGGCCCAAATCAGGGTCTATTTTCTGTTGCCGAGCGATAGGTGAAGGTGTATAAAGGAGACAGGGGTTAATCCACAGGGTTGAGAGAATATCAGCCGCATGTTTTAACTAGTAAAGGAATACTGATTGCTGGGAAGCCGGTGAGTCAGCGGGCAAATGCCTGTGTTTGTGTACGTAGGTGTGTGTGAGAGAACAAGAGAGGCATACCCAGCCATACACACTGCATTACTCAGGACCAGATTTATCGGGCTGCAAGTGGATGCAGCTCCCACTGAAATCAAGGAAAAATTATTCTGTCCTCCTGGCCAAGTGCACTTCTGTTGAGCGCTGCCTTGCCCTGTGCTGAGGATGCTTCTGGGCCTCTGTCAGGATGCATCATGGCAAAGCTGTACGGAGAATGGGATGTTTCTGTTTTTCAAAGGGTAATTTTATATATGTAACATCTGATTCTATCACTTACAGCTGATCTTTGCCTGCTGGCCTCCCTGTGAGAACTTATTCTTCCCAAAACCTCTAAAATCTGGATTGGCATAACTCCAAGAATTTCATTTCATGACTATTTTTGCTTTTGTTTCTTGCTGGAATGAAATTGACACCTTTTCAACATCTCTCTGAAAAAAAGACATACACTCTGATCAATCTATAACCCAGCAGCTTGATTGCTCCCAGGAGATACAGAAGTTGCAGGTTTAGGTACATTTAATTAATTTCTTCTTTTTTCCTCCCATAGTATAACTACCCCAGGTGGAGCTTCTGGAAGTACAATTTTGTTTAATGACACTGTCACACATGCCTTTATCACTCGTATCATAGCTTGGTGACATCCAAACTTGTTCCACTTGCTTTTTTGCCTTGTCCATCAGGAAGTGCAATACTATGCTGAGCCAGACTATTAAGGGATTGCATGCCATCTTACTCATTTTAGGAAAGAGTCTTGTTCCTTTGATGCACCCATTGAATTTTTAATCTTGGGGTCAATAGATGAAGCATGGCACAAAGAACAGCTCATACATATAACTGTAAAGGAAACGTAAATCTGTCATCGAATGTGCTTCTGTGCTCCCCTTCCTTCCCAACTGTGGTATTCAAACACTTCATAAATGTTACTCTGTGTCCTTCCAGCACACCTCTCAGTCAAGGCAGCTACTATTCTCTTTTTTGAGGTAGGAAATTGGGGTAGAGATACTATGTCATTTCAGGGTCACCCAGGAAGGCTTTCTCAGAATGATGAACCAAACCTTGGCTTCCTTAGCTCCCACACTATTGTCCTTCCCTTCTGGAAATACAAGCAAATACCTGTTTTTTAAAATGAGGCACTGGCAAAACACACAAGAAGCTCCTTTCCCAGTATGGATAAGCCCTGGAACAGGCATCACCCCGCCCCGTAGACAGCGTGAGGAGCCTGAGTGGCAGATAAGAGTCAGCTTATCTCTGAAATGGCAATTACCTGGGTGGCACCAGTGGGTGCTGGAAGAGGCTGAGCCCGTGGGTGGGGTGTGGCGTTCCTAGAACGTGCTGGCTGAATTGGGAAAACCAGCCATGCCCTGCGGCGTAGGTGCTTATTGAAGCACTGTATTTCAGGGAGGTGTCAGAGACAGACTAGCAGCCTGTTCCTCCCAGAACATGTCTGGGTCTGTCTCCTCCCGGAGGAGGGATATAAAAGGGCAGCTGCAGTAGGTGGCTGATTTTTAGCAGGCAACGTTGTGCAAATCAGACCTTCTGGGGTTAAACCAGGCAAATTTGCTATGAGCAGAAGGGGAGTTTTCCTTGCATGAAACCCTCCATATTACAGCCCCCTCAACTTGAGGATATGCCTTGCATTAACCTGCAGATTTGGCTTAACCCTGGCTCGCAGAGATATAATTAATTAACTACAAAGGAATTTCAGCTTTCCAGCAAAAAAGGCAATCCTCCCCCTCAATTTTCCAGCCCTACTGTTGAGTTCCTAATGTCACTTTGGCCTCAAAACTTTGAAAGAAAAGAATAAAACATTTCATGTTCTTGTTTTTATTAGTAGTAATACAACTCTTGATTTTCTGATGCTTGACTCATGCTGGTTGAACTTATGTGGTGAACAGTGCTGGGGTCTTTTCACTTCACAGTAGGGCAGAAAAGTTACTTGTTGGGACTTGAAAAGCAATTGCATCATCAAGCGTATGAGACTTCCTTTGAGGAGAGCTGTGGGGGGGTTAAATAGGAAGAGAGTTTTTCTTCTCTCAGCTTGTTTTGGTTTGTGAGTCTCTCTTATCAACGTGCATCAGACCTGTGTTTATTGAATTTCCACCAGTCGCTGAGATCTGTGGCATGATTAACAGGAGATGCACACAGGGAATGGAGAGGGTGGCTTAGGAAAAGGGAGGTGCTTGAGGCAAGGATGTAATGATTTTCTTGTCCTTTGCATGGAAGGAATGCACACATTGAATGTTTGTACAGCATCCAGCACTGTGAAGCCCCGATGTGGTGAGAGCCTTCTGACTAATGTATTTGGAATGATAAAAGTGGCTGCTATCTGCTAATGAGAGTGGTGGGAATGAAAGATGAATCCTTGGTTTCATCATTTTCCAGGAATGCAGTTCCTTCTGGCTACCCAGAAGTTCATCTACCATCCAGTTGCCATGTGGTCTGCAACTAAGCATGCAGTTAGAAGAGGAGAGAAATGCAGTTCTTCAATACCGTGATAATGTAAAAATAGTATATTTGGATACATGATATACATGTCCTCTGATATACTGACCTTATAGTGATACATTCTGAAAACATACCCATAGGGTTTTCTGTGAATGTAGTATAGGGACAGGAAAACCAGAGCTTTCAAAGATCTGCAAAGACCAACAATAATAAAACTTTTGACTGGAGACAGACCCTTACACCAGAGCTGGGAAAACAGGTCTTACTAACTCCCTGTTGTGATAGCAGCCCTTTGGGAGTCTGTTCTTCTGGGTCATCTCTCAGTCCTCTTTTGATTAATTTCTGTGGCAAAATATGGCCTTGAAGTTGCCAAGATTTGGGGCTATAAAATTTAATAGAAAATGTTTTGCTAGAAGATTTCTCTTTTACAGGGGAGACCAAAGAATAATCAACCTATAAAAAAGCTATGTTACCTCTAAAGGTGAGAGAAGAACCAAAGCCCTGGCATAAACCAAAAGGATCTATCTTAAAAAAAATAAAAATTAATTAAGAGTTTGAGTGTATCAGCAATCAGCTGATGCCACCCAAGTGTTCAGTGATGTACTTAGGCACCAGTGAAGAATCAGTCATTATGTGTCAGAACATTATGTAATAATTTTAATGTTGTGTAAAAATATCTCAGCAGTCGTGTAATGTGCAGGAATTAATTACAACACCCATTTGTGTTTGAAAAACTAGGAGACAGAGCAACTTTCTGGTTTGTTTTAAATTTAAACCAAAAGGGAGGAAATTGGAGATACAATGAACGATCCTGTTATCAAATCACGTGTGTATATAGGTGTTCTGATTGTATTTTCTCCTGTAAGCCGCTCCCACAGATCATGATCAGGAGGAAGATGCTGGGTCACAAATTTTCTAAGAAGCCCACAAACTGTGGTGTATTTTCCCCAGAGCAGACTGGTCTTTGATCTCTGCTGCTGCTTCTGTTTTTTTTTTTAAATGAAGGTCTATCAAAATGTCCAGGATGTATTGTTTGCTTTGACACAGTGATGGAGCAGTGAAACAGTTTGGGCAGTGCTGGATGGAAAGGGAAAGGTGCACCAATACTTAAAAGCAAGACCATGGAAACTATGAAAGAACTGGTGTTTTGTGACACATGAGTTGCTCAGTAAGAACAGACTTCATTACCAGGCACTTTATCAAAGTGAAGGGAAGTTTCATTTATGTTGTTTAGATATGAAATCTTGCAAATCTTGCAGTGAAGATACTGATCACTTAGATTTTGAGAGAAATGGCCTTTCTTTTTTTTTTTTTTTAAACTGAAGTCAGTTCTTAAATCTAAAAAAGAAAATAAGAAGAAATTAAGTTCAAACAGAATTTTGTGGACAAGAAGGACTAACCAGTTTGGAAATCCTTGGTGCTTTCTGATTTCTTTTATCTCCTCTGAGTGCTGAAAGATTAGCTTTGTATTTAAATAATTAAAGAGTAACTCAAATCCACAGATCTTGCAATAAGGAGATGCAAAGTCACAGTGTCACAGAACAGCTACTATTTCTTGCATCAAGAGGCTGCCTTAAATTAGAAAGCCGGTGGTAGACAACTTTGTCACTGCCTTTTCACAAATGAACTGTGCCTCACCTCTAGCACGACACTATTATTTCCCACATATTATTCCATTTTCTCAGCTCAATGAGCCACTACATAATAATCATATTTAGTCATTATACAATATTTTTCTTCCCATGCTAATAGCTAGAAAAGCTAAAACAGAGTTTGAGGCTAACATTTTCCAAAGAGACTTCTCATTCTGGAAACTTCAGGTTTCTAACTTGAGGGAACCTTGGACTGATTTTCTGAAGACGTGAGCACCTACAGCCCGATGTTGACCACATTTTCCAGTCGTGAATTGTCAGATGTGTTTTCTCAATTTGAAAACTTCTTGGCCTGATTTTTAGAAACTGCTCAATACCCAAAATCTGGGAAAATTGGGCTCTGCTAAAGCCTCTGAACTCCTCTCCCCAACAGTTAGTTTTGAAAGTCTTGGCAATAGACTTCAACTCAGGTTATTGAAATCTCCAACAGAAACAGCATGACTTCAGATGTCTGATGAGAGACTGCATTTGTCAGGAGTTGGCATATGATCCATTACTTTTGCTATTTTCAGTACTTGCATCCAAGATACTTCAATACTAATTTTATTTATTAATGAGAGGTAATTTTCCCAGGACCCAACTGACCAATACTTCCCAACTTCCAGTGTATCTTTGTTCTTGGTTAAATATCTACCAGGTCTACAAACAACCAGCTCTACAATTGGACTTCATTCTACTCTTTGGTATTGGATTGGACAATGTGTGCAACATTTTTCAGGAACATCAGTAAGTGTCTCCCAAATATGTCACAGAAAACCTGACAATACTTGAATGGGAAGATGCAAATAAGATCATTGTGGTTCCCTCAGGGGAGTCAGGATATCATATGCTCAGTTATTGCAAAATTAAAATTATTCTTGCTAGTGATATGGAAGGCACTTGAGAGAGTACCAGGTTTTCAAGGAACCTTCTCTTTTTTTCATTTAAATGCAGTTCTTAAAGAAAAAGAGACTGCAAAGACTCAGTTGTGTGGCTTTCTTATTTATCCTTCTTATCAACTCCAGCTCCACATTTTCTAATTTTATAGGACAAAGGATGGTATACTCAAAAAAAAGTTCTGCAAACTCCTCCTGAGACATGGAAATGAAAATATATTTTGCTTCCTCACAATAAAACTTCAGCAACTAGAACATAAATGTTGATTTGGAGAGTCCCAGCCTCTGACAGTTGGATACCAAACCCTGAAACTTTCTGAGGCCATTGGCACTCTATTTCTCTGTAAAAAACGTAACCCAAAGCATTTTCATTCAAGAACAATCAGCTGAAGGACACATGCTGGATTGATGAGATCAGCCACATCATAGACTTCTTTTCATAAAATTTGCAAGCTCTGCATCCTAGAATAAAACGTATTTTCTGGGTAGAGCCCAGTTCTTTCTTTATGGAAAAGGATATTTTAGATTACTTCCCCGTTTCTCTTCTAGCTCCTCATTTCAGGTATGTATACACACGTATATGCTTTACATATACTTCTAGATGACCTTTTGGGTTTTGCCTCAATTAAGCACAACTTCTCAAACTACAGGGAACCATTACACACTTTCCACTTTTTCTCAGCACCTGCAAAGCCTACTGACATAATCCAGTGTAAGTGGGCCACTGCAGGAGAATTTGGTGCTCATGGAAGAGCACTGTTCACTGAAGAGGTAAAAATGGAATCACCATTCTGACTCATTCAAGTAGCAAACTCCTCTGAAGATCACATGCCTGCCGAGCCAATGTTATTTTTGGCAGCTCTTCATGGAAAACTATGGGTTTTGTTTTGCCACATCTGTTCTCTCAAGTATATTTTGCTTTAGACAAGCCTGTTCCACCTTGTGCCTTTTTTTTTTCTTGGGGGGGGGGCACAGAGTGGGTAAGATGGAAGGGGATTGAATTTGAATATTGCATTGCATTGCAACAGCACATTTTCATAGCAGAAAAAAGTTCTCCCTTCTGGGCCTTAAACAGTATTTCCAGCTATTGTGTGTACTCCCCAACCCTTACACTGTTTCTAAGAGAAATGATTTCTTTTGCAGATGTTGAAAGGAATACACGCACAAAAGACTCTGAGGACTTTTATAAAAAGTAGGGAGATGGGGCATACAGATGTGCCACAGACAAATGGGGCAGAGAAAGAAAAGGATATTTTATATTGTGCAGAATATGTGTAGCTTCTTTGAAAATCTGATAGACAGTGAGGGTGCTGTTTCAAGGAACCAAGGCTTGTATAGCTGAGTTCAGAGGCCAGGCTGCGTTAAGCCAGCCCATTGTGTCACTCAGCAGGAATCAGAGAGACACAGTTTAGTGAAAGCCACAGGCTAATCTTCAGTGTTTCTTTGAAATATGATTTTTGTTTTTTAGCTGCAGTTGGTTTGGATTGTGCTGCAGTTGTCATTACTGGGATGGGGCACATTTTTGTTATTAGAAGGCAATTATTTGGAAGCTGCACATCAGTGCTTTAGTGATGCATGCATGTGTGGAAGACAAAGAATGCACATATGTGTGTTTGTGAGTGCACAAAATTTTTAATAATGATGCCCAGAATTTGTGTGATTTGCAGACTGATGCATTCCTCTAGTACATTTTGTATATACTTGCTTTTTTTCTCCCCTATTAATTTTCTGATTTGTATTAGAGAAGGATAACTTTTTTTTCCTTTTCTTTCTTTTCAGAAGTACTAACCCTGTACCCCCTTGCTTGATGACTCATTCCCTTCTCCTTCACACAAAACACCCTTTCAACAGTTTAGCAGTGAAAACATTAGGCCTGTCTCTTGGTCACAAGGTTATTGTTTTCATATCTCTTGGAGCAAGACCTTGGGATAGCTCCACTGACAAATTAGCAGTCGTGTTGAATGAACAATTACACCAAGGCAATATTAATCTGGGGGCCTAGTTAGAGCAGAGAAGGTGCCTGATTTCAGTATAGGAGGAGGTGCTGAGAGGAGAACCTATGTGATCTCATTAGATAAATTGTGGGTTCTCATTAAATCTTTAACAGCTATGTATGTTTACATCAGCTTTCCTAGAGGAATGCTTGGTACTCAAAGATAACTGGAGATGTTGTCACTAAAACTGGGCTTTCTTATATAAAGCCCCTCCCTGTGAGGTAAACACTTTTCTCCTCTTTTTGCCTCAGTGTAGACATCTACATAGGAAATGGGTTTACCTCCAAAACAATCTTTTAAATGAATGAATGTGTTATTGCAAGCCTCCTACCACCTCCAGGCTGAGGGACCTCAGGAGCATTCCCATTAAATTCTCCTGTTTTCAGGGTATTTTTGTGAAATGCTGATGAAATGAGAAGCTTCAGACATTCTAGCAACAACTGCTCCGGAAGAGGAAGGTTAGTGCTTGCCTTCAATTTTCACAAGCTCGAATCGTCCAGGAAAACTGACACCAAAAATATTTTCATATGTACCCTCGCAAACCAAAACTGCTGAGTTTCACACGGCTGCTCTGCTGAAGAGCTCTGCTTCCTGCGTGGGAGTTGTACTTGCTGACTTACACATCAGGGGAAAACTGAGCTCGCTTCCAACTGGCGGATCCCCATCCTGAGTGCAGCCCTCTCTCTTGGAGGCACCTGAGTGAAGCCTCCTGGCCCCACTGGTGGTGGCAGACAGCTTTACACCTGCCACACCTCTAATATTGCCGGTCACCTGCCAGCCAGAAAGGACAATTCCCATTCTGCCGGGCTAGGGCTGCAAACCAAGAAGGTATAGACCCAGAAGGAAGGGGAAGAAGGAAGACAAAAACGTCTGCTGTCGGACCAGGAACATCTTTTAAATAGTTGTAAGTCAACATGCATTATTTCATTTGCTTTACCCTGACAGGGAATTAGCACAGCTACATGCTGAGTGTGTATGTACAAGATGCCACATTGATACCCATCACATAAATCCCTCATACGGAAATGAAGGGCCTTGTGCAATGGATCTGAACCTTTGGGCCACAGACTGGCTTTTCTTAGTTGCTTTCCTAATATCTCCTAAAGTTGTCCCAAGGATAGACAACTAAGCAAACCCCTAACTGGAGGCTCATAGCAAATTCTACAGATACTCAGAGGCCAGACAGAGGTGGAAACGTGGGAATCAAGTTATTGTGAGCAATGTGACTAAAATAGTGTTGGTGTAAAGGTACCTCCTTACTCTGTCAATTTTTTGGAGTAGCAAGACCTGTTGCCAGTGGAATGAGTACAGGAGAATGGGTTTTGTTTTGTTTTGTTTTGTTTGTAAATTAAAACTTCATTTTTGCATAACTTTGCACTCAGAAATAATCTCTGCCTCCAAAGCTGAGTGTCTGAACTTCTGAGATCCTCAGCTACATCCCAGAGACCCAGCAATATGCACTGTTGAGACTTGCATGTATGAGCTTTGTCCAGAGTGCCGCCATTTTGGGGGTTACAAACCATGCCCTTTAAAAAGGAGGTCACTCCACTGAAAATGCAAACCTCAGCAATGCCTGTGAGAGAGGACAGCACCTATCTAATGCACATGTAGTTGGTTTCTTCACCATCCATACAACTTGCTATGCCACAGATACGTATGGCCTATAGACAGGAGCATGTTAATATCTATTTCAATACTTTGGCGGTCTGGGCTGTTTCAGTTCTACTCCTTTCCTTAACCTCAAAAAGAGATTAGAGCCAGACTCAAGTCAAGTGTCCCACAGCTAACCTCTAAACTAATTTTTTATTGCCTTGAAGAGAAGGATTGAGAAAAATATTTATAGGCCCTGGAAGAATAGTAAAAGTTTGCAAGCATTTAGGGCTTTTACTCAATAAACCTTTATGTGCCCTTCATGCACCCATTCAGCTCTGAGAAAAAGTAAAAAATAAAAAAAAAATTATAAAAAGCACAGGGAAATCGTGCTTTGACAGTAAGTCGAAAATCTCATAAATTCCAGATAAAACCAATACCCACACTTTGTAGGAACCCATCTGTAGTCAGCCTATTGTACAAGCACAAAATCAGGGAGAAGAATTAGGATGGTTCATGCTTCTCTTCAGACTTCTCACTTATCGCTTTCCATTTAGGTCAAAATGCCCTCAAACCTTTTTACACTGTTTTTTAATCTGTGCCCAGCTTCTCTGTGATTCTTCCCTTTTGTTTCCTTTTCGTGTTTTGTATCAATTAAAAGTTTGGTCCTTATATCTGCAGTCCCTTAGTGATCCTATCTCCTGCATTCCCACCTCCTGGATACCTGACATCTCACTTTTCCTATCCTCTTTGCACTTCTTCACCTTCCATAATGCTTCATTTTCTCTCTCACAGACTATGACTTTAAATTTCCCTGGACTTCTTCCAGGGAAACCTGCACGAGCCTTACCTCATGGCTCACCTGTGCACTTTCAGTGTTCAATCTTAACCCTCTTTTGGGGTTTGCTGTGCATTGTGGTTGCAAGGACCTTCCCACCTTTTTGCTTGCAAACTGCTAAGCCCATCTGACTTGCAGATAAATAGCCAGGGTTGGCATGGGTCTTGGTGCAAAGAATGGACACAAATTTTTCTTCCTCTGTTTCAGCAATCACTGCCTGCCTTTCACTTTCCTCTATCTTCATAGCCCTGCTGATAGGCTTCTTCAGCCCATGGCCCCATAAGCTCATGTTGTAATCGCATGACCAGATCACTGAAGAGTACTGCTCATATAAATCATAGTTTTTATTAATTACAACTACAAGTAAAAATATTTGTAGCTTCTCTGTTAGATAAGGCACTGATTTCTTATGAAGAATAATGAGTAACACAAGCAAAAAGCTAAAAAAATCCTAAGAGGGCAAAAACTACCCCCATAGTTATTATTGAGATTTTGTTGTGGGGTTTTTTGGAGGTTGAAACAGAACATGGGACAACACTTTGTTGATACTCACACGAAACACTGTAAAAGTCCAGACCAATTCAAGCAGGTAAGACAAAGTACAGAGGAAAGGAAAAATCAATGCCTCACCTTGGGAAAATAGAGCTGAGAAGCTGAGAGATGAAATGTCTCACAGAGCAGATCTCAAGGCAGAGCTGAGAACCTAACACCGACTGGTGTTGGTTGATCCTTTTGGCATAATTCATGCAAAATCTAGTTCATCAAGTGAATATAAAATATTCAATAGCCTCAGAATCCTCCACTCTGCAGTGCTGGCTGTGGAAATGTTGACTTGTCAATAAATCGTTTAGACAGGCTGCCCCAGACCTTGCCCATGTGTTGAAAATACACTTTCACAATAACATGCCATTTCTAGCATAGCAATGTTCAGGACAAGCATACTCACGCTGCCTCTTCTTTAAAATTGGTCTAACTCCAAATCCAAGGAGAGCACAATGCATGTTTCAGAGGCCAAGGAGAGAGTATGCAGGAGAGCCTGGGTAGAGCAGCCACAGGTCTATATTTTGCAGCTCTTCAGTGCACAATGAATTCCTCTAGTTTCACTGGCTGTGGCTTGTCTGATTCGGTTACAGTCTCAAATATGATCTGATTCCTGGGGGGATACTTTTTTTTTCCTGGGTAATTTCTCTACTCAGCTTTATACTCTCATTTGTCATTTGCAGTAAATATACTGAATTTCAATTTTTATTTCTTTGCAAAAGTATGTCCAGAAGGCTGCATTGGCTTACACTTGCACCAACATGAATCCTGCTGGCAGCTGGGTGAAAATACCATCTCATCTGGGGAGGGAGCTGCGGTCAGGTTGTGACACAGGACCCTGCCATGCTGAAGGTGTGTTCACAACTTGACCTTCATTTCCTGGCCTGGTGGCAAAAGTAGGTCCATTGCAAAAGAGTTTATATGCAACTTGGTCTATGCAATCTGTATCCTCCTCTGATGCAGAAAAGGAAGGGGGTTAAAGCAAAACTCAAGAAAGGGCAGAACTGCAATGGAGAATCCTCTCTGCTCTGCCACTCTACACTGTGTGGTAAGTGTCTGAGGGAAAAACTTGGGAGAGAGTCCTCATCTTTTTAAATTAGTTGTGATGAAAGGGTTCCTATAAAGCTGAATTAAGATTAAAAATAATGACTATGACTATGACTAGGCCTACTCCAATATGAAAACAGGACCACATTTCTGACAGGAAAGACAATGTATCACACGACCCATCTACCAAGGGATGGGGAGATTCTTCATCCCTAGCTATCCTCTACATTGAAAACAAGAAACAAAACAGTGGGTGATTTTTAAAAAAACCACCTCAGCAGTTTGGGCCTTGGAAAAGCATGCTGAAAGCCAACAAAGCCATGGTTTGCCCCAGATGCCTAAACAAAGCGAGGAAATTGCTGGATAATAATACACCAGAGCTCCACGGAAGCAGAGAGCTGTTCCCTCTTGAAAGTCTCACCATGAGCAATAACAAGAACATGGGGGATTTCTCTAAGCCCTGTTTTCAGAGGCGTTCAGAGTCTTGAGAATATTTTGAAACACCTGAAACCCACAACTTCCAGTACCAGGGACAAATGTATGGACCTTTGCAAAAGAGACATACAGAGGTTGTCCAGGGAAGCCAAGGTCAGGGTCAACCACTTCAGCAGTATGAGGACTTCTCCCCAACACACTGCAGGGTCATTTTCTACCCAATGAATGGGTAGAACTAAATGAAATGGTAGCGAGAAAAGAAGTACAATGGGAGAGACAGGGTGAAAGAAGTGAAAAAGAGCAGCAAGTAAATTGGAAGCAGAAGTACAAACAGAGAGGAGGAAATTCAGGGAAAGTTGTGTCTCTCCTGCTTGCTTCTTCCAGACACAGCGAAGTGATGTCTGAAAAGTGATGAATCAGGGACCACAGGCAAGGACAGGAGCAACAAGGCTCAATTGTATGACCCAAGGCACGGACGGGAAAGTAGAGCAGAGAGAGGGAAAGCACAGAAAACTGTCGGATTTCTGTGGGCATTACCATGCTGTGTGTGCTCTTCATAAAACATTTATTGCGAAGGATGCCTCTCTCCTTTGATTTGGGATTCAGAACCTCAACCAGATTTAGACCAGGCATTTTCTTCCTCTCTTTTTCTTTGTCCTCCATCTAATTTTAATATAAATTAGGAAGACGGGTACCGCCCCCCGCCCCCAATATAAATCTACAAAGAGCAGATAAAGAACTATATCACACATACCCAGGTCCCTAGATTTTGGGTTTCTCCCTGATTTTAACAGCTTAATTTGAACAGTGATAACAAATAAATGAACCCTTTGCTCATCGCAACAGCATTAACATGTGAGCATGAAGAAGCGCTTATTTATCTTGGCAAGACTCAGAGCTGGGATAAATGATTCCAGCTGAAGATAGAATTATGTCTCTCAACTCCAAGTTGAATTTGGGGCCAAATACGTACTCCCTTTACTGCAGTAAATGTCACTTTCCTGATCCTAACACATCAGTTCCAGTGTATATTGATGCAATCCACTGCAACAGCAAAATCACTACCGCTGTAATATTGCTCCCATAAAGCGCTGGATAGAGGCCTGATCGACTGCATCGGACAACAATTACCTCAAATCAAATTCTCTCTTTCTGGACAGTGGTGTAAATGAGGAGTATCTTCACCGCAGATCGATGGAGCCACAGCACAGGCAGTCAGGGAGGAGGGGGGGTGATAAGCAGAGAGATTGTGCTCATTTCCATTTTTGCCCAGGGAAGCACGAAACACTTCTGCTGCTCCCCAATAACTGTGCTCAAGGAAAAGCATCAACGCACCCAGCAATTCTAAACCTAAAAAGGTAATCAGTGGCCAGACGGCCCTAATAAAAGTAGCTGGGGCTTCTATCCCCATGCACGGTGTGTGTTGCCTGAAGCATAGAGCATTTGGCCAAGTCCCAGAGGCAGTCAAGTGAAAGGGTCTCACCTGCTACCTGCAATCAATCCTTGCCTACAGTGTCAAGCCGACCTCACCGGGGGTCATTCGGCAAGGCTGAGCCATTGCTCTGTGTTTGTCAGGGGGGATCGGTTCAATGCTTCCTGTAAGGGTCAGTGGCAAAGGCTGGCAGTAATTTTCAGCTAGGTATGTGGAGGGGGGGATGGAGCCTGAGGCACTACTGGCTTCAATAAATACTTAAGGAATTTAACAACCCAGTGCAGACCCTGTGTCAGTGGATGATGATGATGTGATGGAGCTCTTGCTCAGTATTGCAGAGCTCTGCCATTAAACATCTCTGCTGCAGGGAGCAGCAGGGCAGCCATGCCATGCGGGCAATCTGATACACAAATGGTGTGCCTCATCTATCGAGTTTCTCCAGATAATCAGGATCAGCACCCACTAACACCATCAGTGTCCTGGATGTACAACACTGAGCTGACTCATGTCAATGGAAAAAAGAGGCCGGTGGTAATGTTCTGGCCAAAATTGCGCCACATCACAATACAGGCATTACTCATGCTGGGTCATTTCTTAAATATAGTACAATCATGCAATATGCCTAGGCCTACAGGGTAAGTAAGGGCTCCTTTGTATTTTTTTAAACTCAGGAATTAGATTTTTTTTTTTTGGTAGCCTTAAAGGGCTAGAGATTTCAATAGAGGTTTCCATTTTGCAGAAGGAAGGCAAAATAACTACAGGGAAAAAAGGAGATTTTCTGGGCATAGAGCCAAACCAAGACACAGGTCACCTGGCTCCTATAATCTTCTGTGCCATAGAGTCCCCATCTGCCTTCTGGCAAGTCATTTATTCTACCCTCATCCTTTGTGCTGCAGCTCTAAGTGGGATAATAACACATCTCTACATCATAGGGCAAATGTGAGGATAAGCATGATGGTATCAGTGCAACTATTGCATAATGTGTTGGTGGGCTAGAGGGATTACTGTCCCTAAGCACTCCCTGTGAGCCGCATAGCCCTCTGAATGATCATCTCTGGTTATTTGTACCTTGTAAAGACTAAGCTGAAACTTCAGTGTTATCTGTCACGGGTTTTACACATACCAAGACATTCTGCACAGTGATTGGATTGCAGCAAGTTACAATTCTTCACTGAAAGTAAGAGATCAGCCCTGCAGGAGATGATGGGGTTCAGCAAAATTAAATTATGTGTTTCTCAAGCAGACAAATAAAGAGGGATAGGCTAAACTGAGCGAAGAATCTTTGAGTACCAGCAGCCGCTGCTTCTGATGAGGCTTCTACTGCCTTAGATCTGCCAACAGAGCTGGTTGTGGGAAGGCGTATGGACTTCTTTCAGTTCAAATGGGTCAAGTGAGCAAAAATCTCTGATCACAGTAGCATGAACAAGTGCAATTTAGACTAAAGTGGGCCTGGGAGTAAAACATGAGCAGGTCAGTGAGCACACTAGACTGCTGTTGGTGACAACTGCTCGTCTGAGCTGGGAGTTTCTAGGAAGAAAGGTAGAAGCTTTCCTAGGAACTTCCACCAAGGTTTCCAAGGTGCACATCTGCCCTTAGACACAGCACTGCTTCTGAATGAGCTTTCTCTCTGTAGGCAAACTGTACCACTCGTGAACCCCCCCATCTTGTAGGCCAAAGCAAAAAGGAAGAATAAGGTTGTAAGTTACACATTGGTAAGTGTGTCTCGAAGATGATATAAGCCAGTGTGACATACAAGCTGATGAGGCCAGAAGCAATGGTAAATTACAAAGAATTTTTGGCTTGTCTATACTAATTTACTAAATGAAGCTAAACCTATTTAAACAAGGCTTAAACCATTTTAAGCGTGTTGAGCTGGCACCAAAGTAAGTTGATCCACTTTACATTGATTTAATTACACCACTGTGATTTATAGACCACGCTGTTGTTTCTTATAGCGTTAGACTTCCTTAGCTTCACCTTCGAATTGGGTTCATAAGGGAAGAGGTCTCCAAAATATTTGGTTTTAATGTAAATTCAATTATGGATGCCATGGGAGTGGGCAGCCAGCATCCCCCTAGGCATCTTGCAGTATGGAGATTAGATCTTTAATGCTACATTGAGAATCTTTCTATCTGCTCTTCACAGTGCTGATAGCATCACCTCAAATGTACCCAATCTCAACCCAAAAGGGAAGAAGAAATGAAATTTGCACATGGCTCAGAAGATTCAATAATTCACGATATTTCATTAGACAACATCTCCATTAGGAGCTTGACATTTATATTCATGGTTGAGCGGAGGGATAACTTATGAGTTATCTCTTCTGTCTTTGTGAGTGAAGATTAATGTCATAAATGCTCAGCAATCATGTATCATATATATACACACTTATATACACTCAACATGCATTATTTTTATCTTCTATGATCTTCAGGAGTTAAAGCACTTGAGACAACAGTTTAGGGGAAAAGCAGTTCCTGAATGTTGTCAGACTGTGCACTAACCAGGGGAAAAATTGTGTCATCAGTTAAACAATCTAAACAGTAGGCATATATCAAGCCAGGGAGAGTGGTCTGTGCTGAAGCTGTTGTAGACTTGCAGTATTTAATATGCTGTATATAACTCTAGAGGCTCTGTCCTTAGATGGTGAGCCTATTCTTTGTGCAAAATGGGAAGAAGAGGATGGAGAGGCAATTCCCTTCCATCTTCCGGCTCTCAGAGGGCTTGAGCTCAGTAGCATCCAAAGCCCATTCTTGCATAACTTAGAGAAGTTTGACTGAATTTCCAAAAGAAAGTGATTGCAGCTAGTGACTGCCATGGCTTAATCACCATGCACTGTGCTTCACCCTCTTACTATCTCCTATGCCAAAAGGCTGTGTGGTAAAGAACTGGGAATGCCAATTTTGTGCCATCTGGGGATTTCCCTAAGACAGCTTTCTGGCTGCTTGAGATGAAAGCAGCTGAACTCACAACAAAGCTTGCACAGTCCAGGACTTGTTTCTAGTGAAAATCTATTATGAGCATTGTATAAGGAAAGTGCATAATAAACACCATTTATCACATGGCTCTCAAATTCCTTACTGAGCTCTCACCTATGAGCCTAGAGATTTATAGACATCAGGATCCGTGGCCAAAAGGTGCTATGTAAGTGCAAATAGTTATGGTTGTTGGAAAGATCCTCTTGGATTATCCAGTCCAGCCACATGCATTCCCGCAAATGCATAAGCAGGTTCAGTGATTTGATACAAAAAAATCACTGCCTCATATTGTCTGAGATGACTGATGTCTCTTGAATTATCTTCTTGACTGTGCTTTTCATCTTAATTAAATAGGCTGGCTGGACCATGCCAAGAGATAGAACAGGCCAGATTTTTATTATTCTGGTTAGTAAGATCTATTCCAACACAAGTGGGTCCAGTGCGACTTTCTCATATTACCAAAAAGACAGCCTGCTACAGGATCTGGCTGTATATTCACTGATCCAAGTGATCTGAACCCCTTTTTAATCTGTTCCCTGTCATCCCCCCACACAGCTTGCACAAGACAGCTAATTTTAGGTAGTTTAGATAGATCTTAATTTCATTTGCTGAACTGCACAGACGTTCCTTTGAAGTATTTGAGACAACAAAGACGAGGAAACATACATTAAAAAAATCAGATTAAAGCTCTATTCTTGCTCTAATTTGTGTGTTACTTAGGAAAAACAATATAAAAATCCAGGGATTATGCCAGCAGCTGAGAAAGAGCAAAAGCTCAAATCCAGGCAGTTCATCATCAGATAGTAAAGGTCTAACCCCAAAATGTGTTCTGGGTTTGCTGGACCCAGTGCAGTGTGATGCAGAAAAGCCCCAGCTCTGCCTATGGGAAGCAGTATGGCCATTTTGCTGCAGCATTTTGCCCAAGCTAGTTATTTCCACTGCAGATCAATCATATCATCTCCCATGCCCTTAGGGGAGCTCCCATCCCCTGTCCCAGTGATGTACCCTGGCAGAGCTGCCAGTGCAGTGGGCTCTGGCACAGCACTGCTGCAGCAGGCTGGCAAATCAGGCCCTTTTGATGCATCGCTTCTCTCTTCAACAGAGGTGACTGTATTTTAAAGAGTTTTAAGGGACACAAGATTAAAACATGTGTCCACAAGCTGTTATATGCCTTTCTGCATGTTTAATTTATTTTGTCTAAGGAACACACATTTACTTTGCAACCAAACACAGAAATACCTTGTTTTACTACCCTGCTTTAAAAACAATGCCCTATCACTCTTCGTTGTTCTCTCTGGAGAAATTTCTAAGCCCATTTGCTCACATGGGCTTGTGTGAGTGGGAGACGCCACCGTGCAAATCCCTCCTGCAGCAGGGTCCAGAGGCTGTGAACACTTTTTCTGCGTGAAATTAATTGAGCTCCAAGGGTCAGCAGGTTACGAGTAGGCTCATTATGACAAATGATTTCTGTCTGAGCAGTAAGACCTTTGGGGTCAGTTCAGGATTCTGCCTAAATTTTGTAATTACGCCTGCCTCAGGCCTTAAACAAACTAAGTGTCCCTTAACATGTGGAGGGAGGCAGCCTGGAGATTAAGGAACAAGCAGAAACAGCCTGGCTTAGTCTGGCAGGACAGATTCTTAGCTGAATCTTGTAAATAAAACCCCTGACAAGCTCAACAGAGCTGGAGACAGGCTTAGAGCCTGACAGGGAAAGATCTGGAGTCTCGAGGAACTCTTTATCCCTGCGATGATTACAAGAAGTCCAGCTGGGAAAAGCTCATCATAATTTCTACTCTGCCTGCGACGGAGACGCTTCGCTTTGCCAAACCCAAAAAGGATAATATGCTGCAAAATATGCAACTTGATTGTACGTGGAGCTGTATTAGTAACTTCAGGGCTTAGCTCGTGACTCATAGCTCCGGCTGGATGGAGGAGTCATGTGCCAGAAAACCAGGCCAGGTTCTAACATCAAATAAAGTGACTTACTTCAGTCTTCGTGTGGTGCTTTTCCTTCGCAGACAGTACTGGAGGGCTAGGGGTGGGTATGGCCCCTTGCCCTGGTTTCTGCCAGGGAGTCTGACTGCTGCTTCAGCAGGTGGAAAGGAGAGGGACAGGACTGTCCCTGGGCTGGGACTCACCTCCCCAGCTTCACTGTCTACGAGTTACTTGAAGTTAGTCAAAGTTATTCACCTATGCAAATTCAAAAGAGGAGGGGTGCACACTTCCAAAGCATGATTCATCCTGTCATGAAATAGATGGGAAGAATCCACTTTGGAGAATAGTCCTCTAGAGGAAGTCTAGACTTCCTGAAGCTTGGAGAAGCATCTTTAAACGAGGTGAGGTGGAGGCACCCAGGCTGGTACATCCCAAACTCTGGAGAGACAGCCGAAGCTGTCCAACCGTAGGCAACACTGGTGGGACTGCTGGGCACGCTCAAGTGCCCCAGCAACATCTCATACAAAAGAGCTGCTTTCCAGTTATTTCACATTATGCTCCTACACAAAAGCTGTCTGTAGGCTATTCCTCGAGCCCAGAAGGGCATGCAAAATGTTTCCTCATGCAGCTGGCCAGAGGGACACGGGTGGATGGAGAAACGAGCAGTATGAGGAAAAATGCTTTCCTGGAAGTCTCCATTAGACTACAATACCTGATGGTGGCCACAAGAAATATCAATTCATTAGTCTAATTAAGTTGTATATGTATGCACATAACATATATTGCTACATTTCTAAATATCTGCAAGATATTTCATGAAGCGCACAGCAAAAATCTAACCTTGTTTAAAAACATTCACTTTGAAACCATTATTGGCTCTGAAAGCTGAGCTCAATTATTAGGATTTAAATCTGAATTTCTAGGATATTTACCCCTCATATTCTTTCTCCTCACTGTAGATTTAAGTTAGATATTTGTATAATTCAAAGTTTGGGATGAAAAATAAATTGACATTCAGGTACTTCCTTCAATATTTGTTTGAAAATCAGGCTAGTCATTTCTCCCAAATCAGGCTCCCTATTATGATTTGCAGCATTTCATTCATTAGTCTTTTCTTGTAGTACATTTTCTTCTAATCCTGAAAAACCATAGGAGCATAGGATTGCTTGAATATTTTAATTATTCATGTAAATTAAAGAGACAGAATAAAAATTACATATTCAGAGAAAATAGTCTGTCTTTCTCATAACACTCTACTTATAAAAGCAGAGTGGTTTTTATGTCATCATTTTTCACTGGTCTTTTATTGTGCTTTATTGCACTCTGATCACCATGGACACTTAAAATAATCTACAGACAAACAGATTCATGGTTGGTTTTGAATACTTATGTAATTGTGTGTGTGTGTCTGTGTGAAATTTTTTTGCAATGATTGCATGATTACACTCTGATCTGAATTGCCAACACAATATAGGAAGGGTTTTAAAATCACATTTAATGCAATTTTTATAAACTCAGATAATGTTAATGATAAGATAAAAATGTCAAATTTATTTTTAACAGTGGAATTGTGAGTATATTTCACAAAATTTTATTCCTAAAAAGTCTTATATTTGACTTTTATGAAGCTTCTGGGTTCCTTTCTATTTTGAGATAGTTTTGGATACTTCTGATATCTTAGAGTTAACTTTTCAATCTCATTTTTGAAGCTGTCAGATAACAAGTCAACTCTTGTACACACAGTGAAATGACAACTGTTAAGTAATACTGGCCAGAGTAACCTAGGGAAATGCTCTGCAAATATGCCTAGGACTTCTTCCTATAAATAAAGATGATCTCAGTTGGTTTTGGGTTTCTCAGAGAATGCAGTTAATAATGTGTGATGATACTATTTATAGTGTCTTCCCTGCGCAGATCCATACAATGATATCCAAAGAGGCTGGCCTCATCTTTGTTTTGGATTTCAAAAGCAATTCAAATACTTAGGCTAGGTATGCAAGCCCGGGAGGAGGTGCTCAGGACAGGATTCAGCCTACTTTCCTCCAAGATAGACAATGAGGAGATGGAAAACATGAGGCACCAGGCAGGAGGTGAGCCCATCCTCCAGCCCAGCCTGGGGACGATGCTGCATCTCCTTTTCTGAGCAGAGTCTCCCTGTGGTCTTTGGCAATTACCTGTGCCCAGATTTTTAGAACTGGGCACAGGCAATTGCATGTTTCATTTGCCCATATAATTACTGTAATTGTGACCACAGTTGTGGTAATCGTACATGCAGACTATCAATTAGACATCCAGACTGGAAGATGGCACTTCCTCTACCGTGCTCCAAACATTTTCAGCTATACTTTGCTGGCTGAGCACCTACAGTAAGATCTCCTTAGTCAACACAGCATTGTGCAGTACACGCTATCTTCCTTTGGCAGAAAATTAGACTATACAACCTAATCAGTCATTTCCCTTCAGTCCCCCCAAATGGTGTCTTTTGGAGACAGCGATGCAGATAGCGATTGGCAAATATGTCTGGTTTGTGATGTGCCAACACCTGAAGCAAGAAAACAAACAAAAATTACCAATGAAGCCGTTAAGGCAGGAAACTCTATTAGGAACCCAAGGGAGAAGTTGCTTCCCTGGTTATGTATAATATGCATTATGTAGTCTTATTGTACCCAGCAATGGTAACGAAAGTCCCTGGAGGATTGTGTCGTCTGCTGGCCTACAGCCAGATCTGTCACACTGAAAGTGCTCTTCTGCCCTGAAAAGTGTCTCGATAAAAAATAACATCTTTTGGTTTCATGTTTATGGTCTCTTAATGATCCAGTATATCAGATGTGTTCAGCTTACAAGCAAAAACAGTGCTGGGACAGAGGTTTAGGTCTTGGTGTAGTTTCCCTCTGCCCTGACTGCTAATCTTGGGAGCTAGAAATGGCCATGGAAGCATCCAGCAAAGCTCGCTCTTTCATGTGGCGCTGCTTTCAGTAAAGGTTTTTATAGGCCAGATCATATCCTCAGGTTAGATCCCTGCAGTGCCTAATCTTTTTGTTTCTCCTTCAGTTTCATATTTATCAGGAAGATTTGAACAAGTCTACATGATGGGAGTTCAGTGCCCAGTGATGATGCTAGAGAGAGGGACTGCATGCCTGCCTCAGCGATATCGCCTCAACAGGGTGAGCAAGAGCTAAAAATAGTAAGTATTCATTTTTCGGTCATGAAAATATAGTGGAATAAATTTCTACTGAATTGTATAGGATGATTTAAAAACCTCATATGATGGCACACTTAAATTCTATATATAGGCTATTAGATTAATAATAGCACCCTATTGATCCAGAGCTTTCCCCAAACCCAAAGTCAATACATAGAAGAGCTCTCATTGACTCATTGACTTCCTTTAGCTTTGGATCATTTCTTTTTGTCTTAGCTGAGGAGTTTTCCAGAGGGAAGAAAAGAACAGTAAGAAATAATTGTATCTTGAGGGACAGGGAAGTTGAAACCGTGGTCTCACGTGATTTGTTCCAGTGACAGACTTTGAACAGAGCTGGGCAGAAGTTTGCTTTATTTTTGTCAGTGCTGATTTTTATTAGAAAATGCTATTTCAATTAAAAAGGGCTTTCTGGAGGAGAGGAAAGAATGAAAGTCCACTCTGAAAAACAGGAAAATAATGTGACATTTTTCAGAGCACAATGACTTTTCTTTTTCATTTTATTCAAATATAAGTTTTGAAATGGACTTTATGTGAAATAGTAAAAGATAGAAAGGCTAAAAAAATCTCACCCAAATCAACTCAAATATATCGAAACAGAACATTTCGACTAACCCTAAAGTTTCCTTTCTGAAATGTAATTTTGCAAAATTACAGAAGAAGTAACCGAAGTATTTCAGAAACTATTGAGGTAAATATGGAAAAAACACATTTTTAACATGTTAATTGGTGATTGTGCAATTTGCTCTTCATTCTACACATTACCTTGAGATGCATTTTACTAACTTCAAGTATGTCATGCTTTTAAGATACTCTTTGAAATATGGACCATCATTTACTATGTTTTAAGCAGCTATACGGAAAAGTGAGTTATTGCCCCATGGTACTGAAAATTACTCTGAAGAAAAAAGTCAAATAATATTGTCAGAAAAGAAGGAAGGAGAGCTAAAATGATAGACAAAAATAAAAATAAGGATCTAGAGGAATATCAGCTAAAGCCTTAAAATTAGTATAATAAGCACAATAAGCAGTGATGTCAGCGCACTCTCTTGCTACACTTGCCTCTCGGGAGAAGTGATATCGAAAGGAGTAGAGATTAATTACACACCCCTAAACTCAGTGGGATGGGGGACACCTTTCTGCTGTGTGCTCAGTACAAGGGACAAGGTGCTCCTGGGCAGTGATGGGAAAGGAGAAGCTACGGCTGGACCCCAGTCCCCCAGAGAAATGCACAAATTGAGGAAATCTGCAATCCCAGCTCCTAGGAGCCCTCCCCTGAGCACCGGTGTCTCCTTTAGCAGTCGTCTCTGCCTTGACCCACTGACCGCTCTTGCTGCATGTGGTGTTTTAAGGAGTCAGACAAAGGAAGGGTGGTTAAAAAAATCTCCTGGATTGGCTTTCAACCACTTGCTATCATAGAAAAACAAAAGCAGAACCTGATCTTTTGTTGTTGTTTTGGGTTTTTTTCCCCTCCTTTTGAAAAAGGGATTCCTCATCTTTAGTGCTCCTTTATATTCTAACTGCCCCAGCTGGAAACCTTCTAGGCCTTTTTAAAACAGGATTAAAAACACAGTTTTCTGCATTAGCACAGCTCAAAAGGATAACCTCAGCTCTTTTCTCTGCCAGCCAGCTTTTTAATCCTGAATCACATGTCACTTCAAATTATGAATATGATTTTCATGTCCCCCTCGGGCCTAAATTTCACCCAAGTAAATCCTCTCATTCAGCAGCCGGAGAAACGTGTCAAAAGCAGTGATCTTCAAGCACTGAGAGTGCTCTGGGAGAGATCAAACTGTCCCAGCCTGAACTCTCTGAGTGCCAGGCATCTTTTCCCCTCCCGCTTATTGTTGTTGACACCCTGCATCCCCCTTTACTTTTCCCCCAGTCTGAAAGCCTGGGATGGCAAGAGAGAGAAAAAATAAGACCCTTCTTAATTCTAAATATATCTGGGATTTATCCTTTCTGCACTTGCGGGGGCAGAGGGAGAACAAAGACGCACGCATGAACTGGTTCTGGGTAATGAGAAATTAAACCACCTGATAAAGCACTGCTTTCTTTCATCTCCTAGTACAGATCTCTTCTGATATGATCAGCAGTCAGACAAGTTAACTGGCTAAACGGCCCTGATTTCTGAGCCAGCCAGGTCGGTGTCACACTCCATTTGAAGAAGGAAGCCCTTCCTCGCCTGGTTTCTCTGCACTGTACAGACCCCCCATTCCTGAGTGTCTTGCAAACTTAGAACATCCTTGTTAAAGAAAATGTGCATTTCCAACTCTGGTCTACAGATAAAGAGATTGGGACTGCATCTTGTGCAAATTACTTAAAACCTGAGGATCAAGCCTAGAATAAGAACTCTAGAAATCTACACGTTGGGTTCTGGAGGTATTTGACATTAGGTCAAATGTCTTCTCAAGAAAAGGAGACCTTCCCAGATCAGAAGAGGAAGTCTTGTCTCTTCAGTCTCTTTAGGGAGACTAGAGAGCTCAAAGGACCATGTTGAACTTTCCTTTTCCACCCTGCTCCCAGTATAGTTTCTTCCTCATCAAAAAGAACTATATTATTGTTTTTCTTATGTTTAGATATTTGTTCCTTTCCCAAGATGACTGTGGCCATTGCCTTTGCTTACTGTGATGGTAGATGCTGCAACAAAACTCAAGGCAGGTGCCAAGGCTTTGCTCGCTTTTTCCTATTCAGAGCTGTGAAGCATGTTGATACTCTACTAGTGAGGGCCATCTCCATAATGGCAGGATGACTAAGTAAGTGCAAAGACGACCCTCATTCAGTCCTTTCAGAGCAAAGAACAGATATGTTTGGTTTTGGTTCCAAAGGACCTTTGGGGTTAGAAATAATAGCTTTGCTGAGGTCTTCTCAGCACCAATCCAGACATCTGAGTTCAGCTTTCTTCTGCAGATAGTGGAGACACAGTCCTGGTTTGAGGTCACCTCCTCTGAATGCGCTTTTTCATAGGTTCTCTAGACTTTGTCAGAAAAGGTGTTTTGGTATGGGTTTAGATTTGAACTTTCTTAGGAGTTCTTCTTCCTCATAGGGGAATAAGGTGAAGACAGACCCAAGAGATCATGGAAGGTAGAGAGCACCCAAAACCACAGTGTACTGTAAGTCCCCACAGCCGCATCACATGGCTGCAACAATATGGCCATTTCCCATTTGAAAATCAGTCAGACGAATGTTTTCCTCCTGCAGAAAAGTAAACACAAATGTGGAAAGGGACTAAGAGGGCATGTTTATCGCTTGCTTACCTTCCCACGGTGAAGAAGCCACAGGAGTTATTACAGAAACCTCACCTTTCAAAACATTCCCATGGCCATGAACATGCTACTGAACAAATATATATCCTGGGAGGATTTCTCATTCGCTGGAAGATCAACTCTGATCCAGCCATTGCCTATAGTTTTTGAAGTTTCAGCAGAAAACAGAAACAGTGGTTTGCCAAGAGAGGTGGGCAGGAAACAGTTTTTTCAATCCACAAGCAATTCTCAGTTTAGAGTTTTCCCACCATAATACTGTGTGAAAGGTAGAAATCTGAAACTTAAAAGGATTCAGATCATATCAACCAAATAATTTTTCCGAATTTTCTTTTTTTTCAAAAGTATTTTGGCGTATAAATTTAAAATATTTTCTTTTAATTTCAAAATGTTTACTTTTTAAATATAAATGAAAGCAAAAACATTCTTCTTTAATTCACCCTCCCCGCTTCCCCCCACGCCCAGGAAGACATTCAGATCACCACCTGTGATTTCCATCACCTGGTATTTTTCAATTTAAAATAATTGCCAGAAAATCCCAATCAGTATTCAAGGCCATGTTAATGACTGCCTTACTGCAGCCTAGAGGTGGCAACAGTTTAGCGACTGCTGAGCTGTATGTAGAGAGTTTGTAATCCCTTAAGTAATGCTTTGAGGCTTCCAGTAGCTAATATATGTCCACCACCATAGCAAGGAATAAAATGAATATTGCTTCTTTATCCCTTTATGTTTAGTATTACAAAAGCTTGTAGAACGGAATTTCCAGAGTGGTGATTTTTTTTCTCTTCCACCGTTGGATGATAAATATGTTTATCTTTGCTCTTGGCGCCAAACTTTGTGAACATTTCTAAAAGAAACAATGAAAACTCACTCATAGTCTGCTAAATCAATACTCCCAGTGTCTCGTTCTCCATTGCCAATGCACCTTGTATAACCATTCACCGCTCTGCCTGAGTGGCGGTTTGTGTCCATTTTGCGCTGGTCAAATGACTAAACCAGCTGCAGAGCAACGGAGAATCAGAGCTCTACCTCCTCCCTCAGATACCGATCTGAGCATCAGCTCTAAGAAATGCACAACTGAGGATGAACCTTCATCCCAAGCCATTGATAAGCAGAAAGGATCAAAGTGAAGAAGGCAAAATGACAGGTGTAGCCTCTCCGCACAACAGGGCTAAGTCATAATATTTCTGTACAGTTGCTTCCTTAAACACAGAGACAGACTGGAGAAGATGTGATTGCAGATGGTACGTGTAAGAGGATTTAGATTGAAATTTGACAGTAACTTTATAAACGAAACCCTGGCTGTGTAATCTCCCTTCAGGTCTTCTTGCTGCTGCAGAATAGTTTTCTGTGGGTAAAAATACCAAGTTTTCCAAAGCCTGATTTATGATTATTCTCTGCTAAAGTCTTAAAAACACAAAAATTATTACAGCTATTTGTATCTCATCCTGGCATCGTTGTTCTCCATTGCAGTAAGTGGAACTATCTTTTCTTAAAATGCTGGATCGAATCCATATTCGATTTATTACGTCTGAGGACTGCTGTTCTGTATTTTATAGCCTGTTGTTTACGAACTGTGCGGGGGGATAAAAAGTGCACAGTCTGAAAAAGTGCAGAAGTGTCATCATCATCCTTCTTTCACCACCACCCCCCCCGCCCCCAAATAGTGGCTCCTAAAGGCATATGCTTTTTAGACCTTAACAGCAAAGCAGAGCACAAGAGCAAAAATGAAAATCTCTGGTGGATGGGTGTTTGGCACCTAGGCCAAAAAGCCCCTGGGTCCAGAAGACATATGATGGAGATAGAAGAGGGTTGAGGATGTCCCCGTTTCTGCCTTCATGCGCTTTTACTGCTCTGCATTCATTTATTCTCCTTATAATTTAAGTTCAGGGAGAAGGAGTGAACAGTCTGGTCCTGGGAGTGGGAAGCAACTCATGAAGAAGTGAAGGAGGCAGCACGTATCCAGCAGCGTTTCCCGCCTGTCACCGTATGAAAGCTTTGTGCATATACTTTACACGTGGCTTGCACCAGCCTATTTCCATCCACAACCTAGAGCAGCTCTGATGTTGTGCTTTGTCCTTCACCCAAAAAGCCTCTGACAGTGTGAGCACTGGTTTTCCAAGTAGCTGCAAAATATTTGTCTGAATTGGAAAGGGTGGGTTTCCAGATTTTTAAAAATTTGAGAAATCAGTTTCCAGTTTAGTGCTTGCCAGTGATTCTTTATTCTGTGAACCTCAAAATCTTTCTGAAGAAGCAAACCAAACCTGCTAATGGGTTAGGTGGGTGATCCTGGATGCTGGCAAAGCCAGAGGGAGAGGATGTGTAATAAATAATGGCCTGGCAGGCTGTGACAGCCCACTGGAAGGCACGTACAAACCAGCTCGATGGGAGTGAGTGCACATAAGGGTGTTTGGGACTTGTTCACCTTTCACCCTCTGATGGACCACAGCGAAACAGTGCAGCATCTGTTGTGCACCACTGTTGGCAACCTTTTATCCTGTGACTCACACAGTGGCACTGGTGCACACCCTTTCACACACTGTGCGTACCAGAGGTTTCTAGGCCACATCCTCCTCCAAAGAAAAAGAAAGAAAAGTGTGAGGTGCACAGAAACCATTCGTCCTTACGCAGACTGAGTTTACCAGGAGAGGTGAGCGGAGTCGCTTTGCTGTGGTGCACCACTTGGTGCAGTCACAGCCTGTCCCACCATTCTGACCACAGCTGTGTGCACCCATGTTTTCCCCTCTCATGGGCACCAGGTTGTCAGGAATGCAACCTTCAGTAGAAAGCAAAGGAAAATATAAAGAGAATTCAACCACTCTCACAGTCTTTTAGCAATAAAATCAACTTACTTATCAGTACTAGCATCTCTCTGGATAGAGAATAGCTCTGACAGAGCTGAGCTGCTCCACAGCACTCCCAGTCTGGAAGACAGTTTTTCCTGCTGTCAAACACTCGCCACCAGCCAGGTGCCACTGGGGAAGGGAGTAGGTGCTGGGGGATTTACATTTAACTCCATACATCTCATCAAAGTGCCTCAGTTATGAGTGTTGTGGACTCCCGGCAGAGTGGATGGAGGGACATTGGCTCTCACCAGGATGATTCAGGGGGCAGATGCTTCGAGTCACACTCCTTTCCCATCACTAGGATACCAGCTCAGCTGCCTCGGTGGTATGGCAGGAATCCCTCCTTACCTTGGCTTTTAGGATGCAGACTTAAGTATCATTGCCTTCACGTGGCCAGAACACCCTGTTAGGGTTGTCTAGAGTTTTGTTTCTGTTACATAAAAGTCATAGCAGTGAGTGAACTAGTAAATTTGTACCTGTTGAATACAGAGACTGAGATTTTAGAACACATCCAAAACCAGTTTGGTCCCTAGTTCCCTTCAATAGCCATGCAAGGTAGAAGATATAACTCTCAAAGGTGTCTTTAAAAGCCCCATATCAAAAACTGTTAAATCTGCAAGATTACTCAATTTTCTGTGGAAACAGGGTCCTCCAGTAGCAGATCCCCCAGGCCAGCACACTCCTCCTCCCCACTTCACGATACCAATCTCAGCAACATTATCAAAATTAGGATCTCCTGGTAAGCCATTTCTCTGCAACAGGCTACATCCCAGCTCCCATGCTTGGCCAGGGAAAGGTGAGCTCCTGAGTAGAGTAGAAGTCCCTGTACAGGCATGTTTGGATGTTACCAGCCCTCCTGGAAGAGACACAACGAATGAGGAGAGTGATGAGGCTATGACAGTTATTTCATGATTGTGCGTCATAGGTTGTGCTGTTTCTGACTATGGTAATCATTAGCATCAACTTCCACAGCAGGTAGGAAGCCAGGGTTATTCACAGTATTATTTCACTTTGGAGTCGAATTATACTATGAATACATAATTATACTGTGAGTACATAATATTGTATTATTATGAAGATGTATGGATGAATTTCTACTACACTGAAGTACAGAAATCTCCTATATCCCATCACTGACTTGTGCAACAATATCCCTATAGGTGGACAATCACATTGACATGCTTTTTGCCCCTGGTCTGGTGAGATCATGAGAAAAAGTCTTCACTCTGGCTCTCAAGCCCATCTGGTGTCTTCTTCTGTGATGGAACAACAAAATACTTGCGTTTGGCTATTTCAGAGAAAAAGACCACCAACAACAGAAAGCAGAGTGGTTTTGTTACAATATTTGTGTAATGACTTAACACTCAACGTCGCATAAGCAGCAGTATCACAATGTTAGCCTCACATCAAACAGATGGCTAGGGAATTATGATATCTGAAAACCCAGAACATCTTCCATTTCTAGATGCCAGTTAATAATACAGGTGGTGCTGCATGAAGGGAAGAGACTTTGCTACAGCTTTGGGGCTCAACTAGTCCACAGGGTCCAATTCCCAGTTCAATTGCAGTCCTTTCCTCCCTCTCACCACATAGACATCTGGTGTTATTAAAAGCTAGTAAAAGAACTGTTTTCAGAGCTAGCTCCCCAACATTGCATGTGTAACCATATGTGGTAATATAGCATTACATTAAAAATAAAAAAAACCCTTCTTACTGAAGATTGGCAACTTTTTTTTTCAGCATCCCTTCTCTGTTCATGTGGTTATTTGTTCTCGTAAATGTTCTCATCTTTTGAAGCTATTTAATTAGATGCAGTGGGTGGATTTATTAAAAAATCTTGACCACTCTGCTCTTTAGATAGCCATGACCTTATGTCTGAGTGTGGAAACCACCTCAAATCCAGCATGTTTAAAAAAAAATATTAAAAAATTCCTTTTTCCCTTTCTGTAATGTATATGCTGGCCTTACTTCTATTGTGTCAACATGGACAGCTTCTATCACAATATGAATGATGTTAAATAAATAAGGAAAGAGAAACTGGGGAAAAAAAACCTGCTAAAAGAGACAGATAGTGCAGCACTTTGCTACAGCAACAGACCTTCTCCTCTGGAGTCAGTGGATTGGAGTCTTGACTTACCCAAGGGAAACTGAGGCTGGAATTTGGTTCATTCTTCTCAACAGCAATGGCAGTAAAGAAATAATGTCAGCTTCAGTGACCCTGACCTGAAGAGCATATCAGATTCATCTGTAATGTCCCACACTGGCAATTCAGATGCTGAATCTCTAAGGCATAGGGTGCTGGTGCTCAGGAATGGCATTTCTGAGCTTAATGGGCTGTGGAGCAAGGTGTGCCTCCTCCTCTTCCTCTCTGGGCAGACAGAAGAGGTGAGTTACAACATGCAGTGTAGAGGGAAAGAGGGGACAAGAAAAAAAAACAGAAAGAAAAAAGACTTATTTCATTAAGAAGCCTCCTTTGCTGCAGACAGGATGCACACAACAGGAAGGATGTGGACACTGAATAACTCATCTCAGGATTTCTCCACCATTAAGGAAATGGAGATATTGAAGCGTGGGTTTCCTTTGCATGCTATTCTAGTGAAAAGCAATTCAGCAATAAGGCAAAATGTTACTAACACTTTGCTGCTGCTAAAGGAGAAAATTTTCCCTCTCTTCCTCTCTCTGCCCTGCACCTGCTCATTGGGCTCACAATTCACCAGCACTCAGCAGGAAAATTAATACTTACTTCATGGTATGCTCCTTCACCACAGACACAGAAACACACTGTATATCTACTGCATGGCCACTTGGGTAATAGTTTAATACAACTACTAAACACGGAAGGGAGTAGTAAAGCAGATCTAGATACTAAACCTTCCCAGCAGCTTCACAGTTTCTCAGAAATGTGGCTGGAACTGGATTTTGCCACCCCAATAGTGAACGTCCCCAAGACCAAGCTGGTGTCAGGATGACCCTGTCATAGGAGGGGCTGAGATGGGAACAGGGAGCAATGAAAAGGTAGGTTTGCTGCTCCTGTTGCTCTTGGGAAAACCTGTGATAACGAAGGGGAAAGCAACAGATGTATCACTGCTGGGAGCAGCCGGCTCTGACAAACTTGCAATCAAACCCCCTAGATTTTCTCTTAACTGAAATGGCGCTCTAAATTTTAAGGTCACTTTTCATGAGAATAGCTCTCTTGACATCAGGAGGATAAACAGCCTTAGCACCATTTTAAAATTAAAAAGAGAAAGTTTTATAAAGAATAGATTGTAAACTTCTGCAGATGGGAATTATCTTTATTTATGCGTTTATACATCTCCTCGCATAGTGCTGTCCCAGACTAAGACTCCTAGATATTATGGAATGCAAATTAAATCAACCAGGGTTATGATGACATTTTTGATAGTTTCATTTCATTTTTCATTTGCAAATTACTTTAAGAGTTCTGGAGGAGAACATCCTCAAAAAGGAAGGCGGAATCTCTTGCAGGCAGAATACATGTAGGTTAAAAAATGCTCAACAAATTCTTTAGTGACCTAAGTTTCATTACACATCACTAAGAAAGACCTAACTTTAGGTTTGACCTCCACAGTGTTGTATAAATAGAGAAGGAAACCTGAGAAGCATTAAGATGTAGCCTTCCTCAGGAAAAAAAAAAAAAGCAGTCCCTTCATTAATGACTCCCATTATAGCTATTCATTGTATCCTCTTTTCCTTAACAAAGTCTCACATTGTCAGCCAGCCCTCTTAAACGTTCATTGTATGCCCATTATCAAAATATCATTTTCAGCTTCACTGAACACATGTAGGAAATGTAGTAGTGTAAAAAGGAAAAGGAGGAGGGAAGATAGCACAAGAAAAAGAAAGATAATAAGCTTAGACTGTATTTGTGTAATTACCCTCTCCAGAACAATCTTCTGAGAAAAGGATATATTTAATTTTTGTTATGTCATAAACCTTAAACTCTCAAGTTGTCACTGATTAGGCTAGTAACTAAACAACTGAAAATGGACACTGGAAGATTGCCTTCCCCAACACTTTAATTTTAATAAAGACAGATTTATTATGAATGGAGGGAGACCTCTGTGGTCAATTTTGAGTCTGTTTTTAAGGACTTTCTAATAAATTTTATACATCCAAATGGGAAATTACTAGTGGTTTACGCAAAATAAAAGTTGTGCAATTTCAGAAGCATGAAACAAACCTGTTTCGGAAATGTCCAGCCAACACACCATTTTTTCTCTTTCTCATTCATGTTCTTTGTCTCTTATAACATTATCTGTCCCTTGATTTAAAGTTAATTCTGGTCCTGACTCAGGCTTCATTCAAGACCATGACGAAACTGCCATTGGCTTCAAAGCAGAAGGATCAACCTCTCAGTGCAAGTTTAAAAACTTGGATAATGAAATACAGTAATTGGTCAACAGAAAAATGATAGAAAGGCCGCCTTCTCTGACTGCAGCATGCCTCACCATTAATCTCCAAGAAGTTTTCTGTTTGGAAGCTACTAACACTACCAATTGATGTAGGTACCTGCCCAATTTGAACTGTAGAGAGACATCAACAGCTTGCCTAAGATCTAGCACCAAGCACTTGACTGCAGGCAGAAAGGCTTGATCATTAACCCACAGCTGGATGTTATTCAGCCTGCACTACCAGTGTAAGCTAGAAGGACCAAAGCACGGATGTTCTTAGGTGGAAGGCCCTCCACAGCTCTGCTTGGTCAAGGCAATGGGAGCCAGGCAGCCTGCCTCTGCAGGGGAGCAAGCTGGGCAGTTACAGCAGTGAACTGGGTCAGCCTGTATCCAAAGCCAAATTTCAAGTTGCATTCTCAAAGGGATAAATACTTCTATGGCTTTCAGAAATGTATTTTTCAATGACTTGATTTCAGGAGACAAGCAGTCTTAGAAAGGGCTGAAAAGAGTAAACTCTATTATCTACTTGCAATTGGCCTGAACTGGAATTGCTCTGGATACATTTTAGACCTCCAGTGTCATGGAGACAGCATTGGTCACCGTCCTTGCATTGCAGATGTCATCACATGTACATTTGTCACCTTTTTGACCCCTAAATATGAATATTTGGGTTAGATTAGGTAGCTTTTTAAACGTCAATGGCATACCGGATTTCCATCCATCCATCCTGAGCCCCCTTTCTTGTTTCATTTTTTCATAAGATATTGAAAACTTGGAACCGTTAGCAAAAAATCAATGGGAATTTCACTAAGGGCTCTACCTGAAAGATACAGTTTTGCTATTCCTGTCTTGGTCAACCACTGTCTTAGGAGCTTTCAGCTGGGCCGGCAGGCAGATACACCTATTGCATAATTGCAAGGCCATCCTTGGTGGATGGAACTCTGCCAGCTGGCAGGGACAACATCTGGAAGCATGCAAGCAGGAAGGATACATCTGCATTGATAACACTGTGTGGTCTAACAGCTCTGTGACTTTGCTTTTCTTTGTCATTAACATTCACACTCTTGCAGCAGCAGGATTTACTTAGTATTTTAAAAACAGACAGTGAGCAGGGTACAGCTTTGAGACGCGGACAGTCCTTGGGGCTGGTTGTACCTTGCAATCTGACCTGAATGGGATGACATGTAGCTGCATTTACCCAGGAACAGAGCAGGGGCAGAGACTATGACTTGCAGGATCATGGCCCGTCCCTTAGCTGCCCCCTTCCCTGCCAGCACTTGCCTGCAGCTCTGACCTTCTCCTTTGGTTTGCTCATACCAGCAGGGCAGTGCGGTGGGTCTGAACTGGACAACATTACTGCAGCCTACAATTCTCCTTTAAGCTGCAGATTCAGCAACAGTTGTTTAGTTGAATCTTTGATACATTCACAAAATATATCTATACATCTATCTATCTATCTATCTATATCTATCTATCTATCTCTCTATATCTCTATGGAGATAGATAGATAGATAGATATAGATATATATTCTCTTCCTCTCTCCCCCCAAAAAGAATCAAAGCCCAAACTTTTCTTTGACATTTGAAGTTACTTTTTAACTTGAATATTTTGGGGGATGTCTTCCTGTCTTGGAGGGTAACCTGTTCTTTTTTTTTTTTTTTTTTTTTTTTTTTTAAAAAAGTTTGGG
>NW_010973369.1:3765463-3833342 GCF_000737465.1 Haliaeetus leucocephalus | reverse complement strand
GGGGTTTGTTCCCGTTTTGGGGGGTAACCTTTTTTTTTTTTTTTTTTTTTTTTTTTTTTTCTGTCAGAAATGCTTGGAAGCAGAATGACTTTTCTTCCCTCTAAATTAAGCTAAAATCTGAGAGATGGAGTCAAGTCATGAAGTGTCCCTGTCTACGAGTGGGGATCGCTGTCACCTGGGTGCTCTCTCTCAACACAACTAAGGCACTGACAGACATCAGTCAGTGCATACAAGAGAGCTTCTGGGCACTGGTAGCACAGACCTATTTCCCTGTTGTGGTGGCCACTTTGGTTGCAAAGCCTGGGCTAGAGGACATGGACCTTGCTTCCCCACCAGCCTGGCTTTTCTGCACATCTCTCCTATGGCCTAGTTCAGTGCATCACTGACGTGCAGTCTGTCTGCTCACGCATGGTACGTGCAGCACCTCCCGGGCATGCCTGACTGATTGTGCTGACTTTACTGGCGACCTGCCCTTTCCTTAGGAGAGGGCCTCACGGAAAGGATGGTGGCCAGGAGCTGGCTGCTGCTGCCTGTGCTCCCGAAAGCTCATGAGCCTCTGAGGAACCGCAAGTGGCACATGACTAAACTTGGCTTTGTCCCTTCAGCCAGCTCTGCCGGCCGGGTCCTTGCCTGCCCCATCTTGCTCAGGAATGGTACGAGTGGGTGCTGCTGAACAAGCTGTATTCACACCTCCCAGCAACCTTCCCACAGCACAGCTGGGCGGTAAAGCAGGGATGTGTGAAGAGCGGCTGTGGAAAAAGGCCAGCCTTGCGGGACAAAGGAGACCTGCCTGAGACTCCTGAGCTTTCCATGGTGTCTGACCATGTGGAAGGTGTGCTTTGCTTGCCTGCTGGTGCTCGGTTTGCTGATTCCCCATGTTTTCACTAATTCCTGCTGGTCTCTGATTGAACCTTCTTGTGGCTTTACCTCATTTTGAGTCATGGTCTTGTTAACAAAGGCCTGTATGTGAGAGGCGAGCCATGATGCGAAGTGCAGCGCAGGTACTATACGCAGCACCACATCCAGTGAAAATCCAGTGGGAATGACCACTGTGAGGTTTGCTTTTTTTCCATGATGTTTACTTAATTCACTGCTCTACTCCTTGGCCTTCCCCTTGTCCCCAGCTCTATGTTTGCTGGGGTTTAGTCTGACCGTTGCTGGCTTAGAGTGGCCTCTTCTCCTCTCTAATGGGACAGCCAAACTGAAGAATGGTTGTGGCTGGAGAAATGAGTGTATACAACTGACATAGTACTTTTTACTATGTGGAAACTGGATTGTCAATCACAGAAACCAGCTTATTTACACCATTTTGAATGCAAATCAGTCTTTGAGCAGGCATAAGTTATGACTGTATTCACTTTAAGGCCCCTTTATGCTATCAGAGCAATGAAAAGCAGTCTTACAGCTAAAACTATATTCCCCCCTTCCAAGCTGTGATAGCAATTTAGGTTGTTTCCACCATCGTTCAAACTGATTGTTGCTACCCCTCCTTTGGGGATTATATTACTTTATCCTGAACGAATGCTGATGGAGATTGAGGGTCAGATTTCATTTGTCTGCTCCTGCTGATCTTGTTGGAGCAGATGAGGGTGTAGCTGCTCTCAGGGATTCCCCACCATCCATATTCTTCCAAGCAGAGTCAGGAAAATGCAATACAGGACACTGCTCACCCAGCTGAATGGCAAGCCAGCCATCTTTACCTAAGTGGAGGACAGCTCTTCACCTCCATCAGCATCTCTCTGGAGTCAAATATATTAAAAATGAAGGTATTCCAGCTGCCAGACCTGTAACCTTAAATATTATTTAACCAAATAAAACTATGTTCTCCATTCTAGGCCTCCTCACATGTAGCGGCTATTGATGAATTAAGATTCTGAACAGTCACTTCAGCTTTTCAAGACTTTGCCTTTAAAAGCATACTGTAGCCTCATCTGATATAAATCTACATTATACCATTGCTCTCTGTGTTGATTTATATCAGTGGACCAGCTATTATACCAACATCAATAGCAATCTGCATCTCTATTGGTGGTGATTAAGAGTGGAAAAACAGCTGGGAGCAAGAGAGAATATAATACTTAAACTGTGACTAAAAACCTGAAAAGTAGGAGCCTGATCAATGCTGTTAGGAGTCTGATGGGAATAAGCTGCAGCTATGATTTGACTTAGTCTGCATGAACAAAAAAAATCAGGCCACAGCTGTCATCAGGTGTCCACCCTGGTCTTCCACTATTAGTGGCTCAGATAAACTGTGTGCAGTTTTATACCCATAAACATCTATGGTGGTAATACTAGGTGATGAGGAGACCTAAGTGAACCCTTAACTGGTCCACATACTGCTTTGGCAGTGCTGAATTTGCACTTCAGGACTTAGATTTTCACTTCAGAGCGCCTAATGTGGGGTTCAGATTTTTTTTTTTTCCCCCAGAGATTCAGCTGCTGGTGACTCCCAAATTGGTGCTAAATGGCATTTTTTTCCAGAACTCAGTTCCCATTATCCTGAGTTCTTCCGAAAAGTCCATCTATGGCACTTCCCAAAGCTGCTGCCAGAGAGCTCAGCCACTCCCCAAACCAAGCCAAAATAACAAGGAATGCAGCATGTGTTTTCTTAAGAGACGGGTAAAGTTTGTCTATGAGAGAAGCAATCCAGGAACGAGCCCAGGGAGCCTCCACACAGAGAGGCTTGTTTTGTTTTTGCTTTACAATTTCACAGCTTTAAGTCCTTTCAGGTTCTCCCCATTCCTACTTTAAAAGGCTGAAATTCTCTGTAGTGCAGCCACAAATATCACAGCCCTCTTGTCAATGTCCAAGCAGCTCAGAGCTGCAATTTATTTAAAGCTAGCCTGAAGTGAACCAGTTAGTAAGAGCTGGTTTCCTATCACACCTCATTTCACCTTCTGTTTTGAAGCCCACTTAACACAGCCCTACTATTCCTTGGGGACTTCAAGGGATTAAGGCAGGCCCCTTGACAATGCACTGACTGTTCTAGCGCTGTTGCCTTTTCTGTTTATCAACTAAAATGAGAAAGAGTGGACCAAAAAAAAAAGACAAAGAAAGAAAGAGAGAGGGGAGAAAGGCGGCGGGGGGAGAAGCAAGATTGTTAATGCAATAATAAAGCCCTGTTGTTCAGGGCTTTTGTTAATATTAGTAAGCTTCAAGTACAAGCACTTGTACCCTTAATAACATAGCAGAGAAATAACTTCCCTAAAGCTCCCTCTCCGTATGTCAGATAAGTTGCATTTGTTCCACTAATTCTCCTTTCTTAGGGAGACCCAGGTGTAAAAGCCTGATGGGGCATTCAGTTGCCTGTGCCTGAGGAGCCCAAAGGATTGTAACTCTTATTTAGAGCAGTTGATAACAGTATTTGATCCTTACTTCTTTACTTTACTAAAATCCTCTCGCTGCTGGCGTCATGCCTAAGGCATCGTCTACCTGCAAAATCTGCAGTGTTATCTTACTAATAATAAAGATTAGAGAACACTGTGAAGAGTTACAATAACACAGGATGAATGGGATCTACCTGAACTCCTTATTATACTCTGATCTTGGGAAGGCTTGCTGCTGGATTTTGAGCAACAGCAACAGCTACTTATCACTGCTCTCCTGCAGGGAGCTTAAGTGTTGTGATAACCACAGTATGGAAAAGACAGGCAAATGCTATGTGCTTTCATGAAGAAGGTACAGAAGATGTCTTCTAAACAACTTCCTCTTCGAAAAAGCAGGATACTCTGGGAAGAGGCATGTAGAGCACACAGTTTAATGAAAATCCCAGCAGCAGTGCTGAGAAACCCAAGACAACAGTAAAATATGCAAAAGTGGTGGATGGTGGGACCCCACAACACCAGGCTTGAGACTTAGGAACCTCCCTCTATCCTTCAAGCCACGAACATCTGGAATACACATGAGCCAAGCAGGCAAAGGAGGTCTAATAAAAGCTGTTTGAGGCAGCTCAAAAATTTAGGGAGCCCATGTGGCTTTTCTATGGAAAAATGCTGTAGAGGATTAGATATCTGCCACTGCAGCCCATAAACCTTTTCCTCTTTCACTCTCCTGTGTAGTACACGTTTAGACTAGTCTCTACAGGACTTTCTTGCCTTCATCACTCTTCAGTCATATGCAGACAGAGAAAGGAAAATGAGAGAACCCTATAGCTAGCTATTCATCAACCCCCCAGGACAAGTGAGATTCCAGCCTGTGGTGTGTACTGAGCTGTGGATGGGACAGCATCGGGGGCACGTAACAGCGCACAATTAATCGCCTTCAGATTTCTTTGCATCATGATAGGGCCATCTGGTCCTGGGGTGAGTACAACAGTCCTTGATTGTTATAGCTGTTAATTAGCAATGCAATCCAGAAAAGGGGTCATGCTTCTCCAACCAGATAGGATCTACTCCAACTGGATAGGACCTACTACCTTCTGCTTGTGTAGCTGACTCCCACCAGTCTGTATTTCCTTTCACAGTGGCAGAGCTACTTCTGCTCTCAATTGCTACATCCCTGTTCTGAGTTTCACCAGTGGCTATCTGACACAACCTCAAAACTCCTGTCATGGGAGTAACAAGCTGAGGCATCAGTTCAGAGTGACATCCTGTGCACTCAGCAGGTGCCACAAAAGGGTGGTGAATTTGAATGTTTTCAGATGTTTGCATTATTTGTTTTGCATTGCCCCAGTTGTGGGAAACTCTGTGATCAGTTCTTCTCCCTGGCTAATGCCTACTGGGAAAATTCATTTTCTGCTGAGCAGTCCCGCTGCCCTGCAAAAGACAGCAAAACGTCCGCCACCATGTCCCCTTCTGGGGTGGGGGCAGGAGGGGGTCTTTGCGAATCATAGGCATTCAAAACCACAGCCCACAAAGTAACCTCATCAGGTGGGAGCGGGTGGGTATGTTTATACTGGGACTTGTTTCCTCTTTTAGTTTTACTGGTTTCCTTCAGCAATCATTAGGGCTTAACTAAGCTTTTCTGGCTTCCCCTTGTGCTTCTGAAGTTCTTTTGTTCCCACAGTGGAAGCAGAGCTGTAAGGATCCTAAGATTTCAAATCAAATCAAATCATTTTATATGCCTGAAATTCTTCGTCTGGGCTTAAAGTTCGACTCAGTGCTGGCCATTTGCTCCGCACAATTAGGAAAAAAAGGAAGAGGGCAAAGCTGGTATCTTCTGAGGCTGAAATCTCTTTGTATTGGCTGATTCTTTTTCTTCAGATCAAAATAGACTCACAGTACTACAGTGTCAGCACTTACTTGTCACACGTCCCACACTGGCCCAGAGGGAGAGCACAAGCAAGCACCTGTTACGATAACATCAAGCAATGGAGAAGCCCAAAGAGACTCTAAGGGATTTAGTGTGATAGCTTTTAGACAGACTATCCTGCACCTGGCAAAAACAAAAAAAAAAAATTCCCCAGATGCAGAGCCCTGAGTAGAGAGGCATAAAGCACGGTCTGATCTGCTGGCAAGTGATCCGCTACATGGCATTGCCATCACCAACTCTGTGACTGCCCATTAGGTACAACAGTTTTCCTCCCAAGCCCCACAGTTACCACACACAGACCCAGATGGGATCTTCTCACCACTGCCTGGAGCACCACTTCACTGGCTACCGTAGAAAAGTCACTCTTGCTGCAAATCCAACTTATTTTTCTTCTAAATTAGGCTGACCGTTACTTACATAGCTCCCTGCAGTGAAGAAAGCACTGACAGTGACAGCCTCTGATGCTATGCAATGTTCAAGGCTTCAGGAATTGCTACCAACCATCAGTATCAGGCACGAATAATCCTGCTCTAAGCTCTGCCATGGCATAACAAGCCTTTCCTGGGTGCGTGCAAGCAGCACAGATGTCTGGCATCAAAATCTGCTTCAGAGCATCCACTGAATGCATTAAAAAGAAAATGAACTGCATTCAGCTGGATCTCAGTTCATCCTCCCAGACCAAGATTTTAAAGAAAGGTCTTGAGTGACTATGCAAGTTGTAATACTGGGGGATGAGAGGGTTATTATCTGCCAGCAAATTGGCTGGATTTGGAGCACCCTGATGCAAACAGAGAGTTAGGGCATGGATATCAGTGTGCTCCACATCTTCAACAATTGTAAACACATCAGCTCCTCCCACCTCACTCATTTTGGCCTTTCTGTCAAACTAAGCATGGGGACAGCCTTGACAACAACTGCTTGCAAAAGGAAGGAATCCCTTTATTCTGGTCTTACTTTAATTTCTGGGATTGTAAAATACCGGCTGCACCACAAGCTTCTCTGTGACAGCGGTCAGGCCATAGGACCACCGTGGCTCCATTTCTCCCCCCCTCAAAGGATGCATCAGTTCTTCCTCTCTCCCACACAGTCTGTGGGCTTGAGCCCAGGGGACCTTGTTACTCCCTGCAGCCTCCCAGTGCTCCAGTGAAGAGATGAGCAGTCTAAGCAAAGGCTTCCCCAGCACCAAATGCTGGAGAGGTGTCAGCCCTACCAAGACCATATGCAGCCTAAGGCAGGGTGCAGGGCGGCTGTCCCTGCCTCCCTGTTGTCACTTCTCTGCCACAGCCACCACTGCCAACGCCTGGCAAAAATGTCTGGGAGCTCTGGTATTGGTTTCTGATCCCAAACACAGATACAAAATCCCAACAAACTCTAGGAGTGCTGGACTCCAATTCTAATGTGCCTGGCACAGAGAAATTTGGGGTACAGTTTATGCAAACGGCTTCTCGGGTCCGTTATCAAGAAAGACAAGCCCATTTCTAAATAGGAATAAGCAGGCACCCAGCTGAAATCTTGAAGGTATTTTAAGCAATCATGCTCTGCTAAAAACAAATCCAAAAGCAGTTACTGTGGCTCCACTGACACATGGTGACTTGCTAAATCACATTAACTCAGTTTTAACTGCATGGCTGTACTCTTCTGTGTCTGGCAACTCCCACGCTAGCCCAGGATTCATAATCCTTGATCACATAGTGCTTTGGAAATACATAGCGCTGTCCCAAAATATTTCCTCAGGGCCACCTTGAACACGCCTTGGCAGAACCAAGGAGCACGTGCAATGGAAAGTTCATTTTCACCTGCTTCATCTTAGCAGGTGGCATCTCTTTGTGGAAAAAAAGGCACAGAGCGAGGATAAAAGCTTCAGCAAAACTGACTAACTACATACATAAAATTGCTGGAGAAGTAGCTATTATAGATAAGTGTAAATTCTTGGGAGATTTTGCTGAAAAAAATGCTTATTTTTTCTCCCACCATCAGAGTGCTCCTATAAACCTTATAGGCAAGAGAGGAAAAGGATACAGTGTCTGTAACCAGTTCAGGCTGTTTCTCCCTCTGGGAGATTTCGAGTGATTTGATTCAGCTTTCTAACATTGTTCAAGGTAGACTTCATCTCCCCTAGCACTCATCAAAGCTGCTAATAGGTACTTCAGAACTCATAAAGAGATGACCAAATCTTGGGCATTGGGGACTCTGGCTCATTTATCTTCCACAGGCAGAATCAGATCTGATTTTTTACACTGCCTGCTCAGACGCTAATGCAGTGCGTGGTCTCTGGCTCTTCATGGAAGCTTCCCTTACAATAACAGTCTGCTGTGAAAACACGAGGAAGGCAACGCAGACTTCATATGGCTTCTACGTTTAACTACACACAAATGGAGAAATGAGGGAGAAAAAGAAGAAGAAAAAAAAGGTTTTACTTAGAAGTCAGTTACTAGGAGTGGGGAAGAGGAGATGTATTTGAGTATACCCCAAAATCAACACAAACTTTTTTCACACAAAGCCTCCTAATTTGTATAAATAGATACAGAGAAGCTGTGAAGCCCAAATTTCACATACCCTATGAAGATCTAGTGAGGTCTCAGGTTCTTAGTTAACATGGAACAGGTGGATCCATGCCATTTTCAATAAAATTAGAGTACTTCGTATTTGGATCTGATCCTGTGAATTACAGTGAACCTTTCCTCATTTTACAATGAGAATCTAATTATTAGGCTGCTCCTCACATAATGCAACAATTAGATTGAGTTCCAGATATACAAGAGAAGTTGTGCTAGTGGAGTGACGTGTGTGGTACTTGAAATATCTGCACATATTAAGGACAATTTCATGGATAACTAGCGAGAAGTGACACTTAACAGCCCTTTTTGTCAAAATGATTGTTTTGATATAAAAATCCTTCCCATTGAAGACAAAGGTGTGCAAACCTACTCTACAGGGATTATGTTTAGGATGGATTTTTTAGGGTTTTTTTGGGGTTAAGCTCAGTTTCCCTTAATGTGCAGGACTTTTCAAACTGCTGTTACTGCTGACTGTACTGTAACCTGGGTTTGACTACAGTTCTAAAAATAACCATAGATAATAACTGAAAAGACTAACTAAGTTACGCTTAAGAAATGTTAATTGTAGGAGTTGTGGTGCAGGTTGATTGTGGTGTTTGCTGGATGCTGTAGGTGAGTAGGTGCAGGGATTCCCTGCTCCCCAAGGCCGTGTCCTCAGTCCACTATCTGGGACTACGGATAACCTGGGAGTAAGAATACGAGGCTCAGTCTAACCGCTTCCCTGATGTTAATATCATAATCCATAGGCAACACCACAGCGCTATGGGGTAGAGAGGAGAAGGGGTACTTTAACTATTCTTAGAAAGCCAAAGGAGCATTTAACTACATCAAACCTCATAATTAGAAAAGCCTCTCTACCATTTCCTAACATTAGAAGTCTAAAAATCAGCCACTAAAGCTTCTTCTTCATCAAAAGGGAAAGACAACCCCCTCTGGAGGATAGGTCACCTTAAGCTCAGTGCCCGTGACGGGTGGTGGGTCATCCTCTGGGGACGCGTGTCTCCTTCCCCTGATGCCAGGCGCAGCCCAGCCTGTGGGCACTAGCACAGACAGCTCACGCTAGCTGAGATGGATTCCACCCTCCCTGTCAGGTCTTCAGTTCATTGTTTTTATTATGACTTGAATTGACATATTTCATTACATACGATCACCCTATGCCCCATCGTACATTCATCACATGTGTCAGTTCTGCTTTTCCAATCTGCTGCTTGATTAGCCTTTGTTAACAGAAATACCCGAATGATATACATGTAGCTGTGTACCTTTTTCCTCATGTATTGGAGGACACCATTGCAAAGAGACTGCCGGGGCTTTTTCCCAGATAAAAATAGTCAGAGCCATAGCAAAGCCCAAGGACATAAACCCAGCTCTGTTCCCAGCTCTGCTCCTGACCTGCGGCAGGGACATGGCTGAGCATCTTCTTGCTCACCCTGGGTGCCTGCAAATTCTCTCCACTCTTTCTCTCTGGAGTTAAGCAGCTCGTCAGCCATCATCTCGCTCTGTGTGTTTGTGCCTATTATAGGGACTGTCATTTTGGTAGAGGCCTTTAGGGGAAAAATTACTCTCAAGTTCCTGTTGGTGACAAAAGTAATGGTATAAGGGGGCAGTTGGCTGGAGGAATGACAAAAAACAGAGAATTAGTATACTATATCCCCTAGTATTGGGAAAGATTATAGATGCCACTCAGGCTCTTGCAATGGCAAGCTAAGCAAGGGCAGTCAGCAGAATCCATTTACGAAGAGTAGGTCATCCTCAGCAAATATGATTAACTCCTTGGAGCGGAGGTGACGATGAGAGCTGACAGGGCTGAAGCAGCAGACATAATTGACTTGGACTTCCACAAGGCTTTTTTTTTTTTCTTTTCCCATACAATACTGCATAAAAGACTTAGGGTTAATAAGTCTGGCATTGATAGTGAAATTCTCAATTGGCTACAAAAAAGAATGACTTGGTAACTGAGGTTAGACAAGTTGGAAAGTGGTGATAAATGGATACAGATGGGGTAACGGTGAGAGGTGAGAAGTGGAGTACCGCAGGGAGCGGGGGGGGGGGCTTGTTCATGCATCAGTGACCCACTGGAGAGGGGGATGGGAAGTGAACTGTGCACGTCATCAGAGGACACAAAACTGTAAGAGAAGAACAGGGAGATCACATGTGTGGAGACAGAGTTAAAGATAGGCAGGTTAATGGACACTCATCCCTGCACAACGCAAATTGTAGAAAATGCAAGAATGGCTCAAAATGAAAGAGGTGGTGAAAGGACAGGAGGGATTGTTTCTTTTCTGTAAAATGGTGATCAAGAATAGGATGTGAGGTGATAGCAGAAAAATCCCCCCCAGGTAGAGGAGGATACAGGTTTCTGGGGGTAGGATGAAGCTGTGATTGTGAGTGTTGTACAGTGAGTGGGCTTGTCTGCTCTTCTGGACACTAGCGCTGCAATCTATAAGTGGCAAACCTAATTTCTTTCAAAATTTCTCTTTTTTATTCTATGAACAACTTATGTATTAACTGATGTGTCCATTAACTGATCAACATTTTAATCTGTCTACCTATTACATAGCCCTCGCCAGTTCAAAAGCTGAGAACCTCTAAGTTTTAAATGATTTCATCCTTGTATTCAGCCGTTTTGCATTAAGGAAGTATTACCTCCATTTTACAAAGATCAAAAAGCATAAAGATATTAAATCTAGTTATCAGCTGTCATAATTCTAGCACAAATCCTGCAGTACTTTGAGATTTTCTTTTCCATTTCTGATGGTCAAGGAAGTTTCATGATAATCAAATATTTTTATTCTGTTAGTCCATATGTAAGCTTCACAGTCCAGACCTTTGAAGGACCTTTCAAAACAGCCAGGTGAACATAGTTAGTGTATGGTCTTTGCAATACTTTGTTTTACTGAGCAAACAAAAGGTTGCTTACATGAATGTTTGCAGAAAGCAAGTATCAGTGAAGCAAACACGTGGCCGCTCTTAGATAAATGCTTTTTGCAATATTTGCCCAGCTGTAGTGATTTTTCAACTAGCAGTTGGAAAAGTGACCTCTGATTTGACCTTAAGAGACAGGTTCTCAAGCCACAGGCTGCTGCAAACTCTGCTTCTCAGCAGATTAAGATGATCTGACACACACCAAATTTACAGATTTTACAGTAAAGAGAATCTCCCTGTGCACTGAGAACAAGAACTAAATCTGAGATCTCTAAAAATGCAAACATTTAATTCTGGATTCAGCCAACAGCCAAACTCCCATTACCTTAACAAGGGCAAAAGTAAAACATACTTGGCCATTGCCAAAATGAGTTACTGAGTTATTTGCACTGGTGGAGGAGATTTTCTGAAGCACCAAGATCTACCCTACTTCTCCCACCCACCCTACCAGTGGTAAAACTCCTATCAGCTCCAGCAGAGTAGAGCTGGTCTGGAGCTAAGCACTTCTTGAATTCCATCTAAATGCTTATAACATGCAAGTAACTGCAGATATGACATACAAGTTCCCTAACCCAAGAGCGTAAAGTCTAACTGAAGATAAAAGCAACAAATGAAATATTGTTCATATTAAAGTGAAAAACGAATAAATTGAGAGTGACAGTAGTAAGGACCAGATTAGCATGCATACAGCTATGTCCACATTTTACTGGTGCAAACCTCTTTCTAACTGTAAATAACTAACAGTATTAAAAATACCCAGCTCTAAACAAACACTATTTAAAATAGTCAAAATCCTCAAGTTCAGCAAAGAACTCAAAGCTCATAGTGAACATTTAGCATGCCACACTAATGGGACACAAGCACTTCCTCTGGCAGTTTGCTCAACTGGGGTCACAGTGCCAGACTGTGATGCCTCTGTGCCACTCCTTGCTCGGAGTTACGATGAGATTGGGTGGGTGAAAGAAATAACTATACTGCTTTCCTCAGTCTTGTTTTCCTCTAAAAGCAGAAGCCATTTCACCTATGTCATGTCTAACTTGTAATTACCCTTTGTCTGTTTTGGAGTCATGCATTTGAGTTCTCTTTTCTGCTCTTTTCACAGTAGTCTCCTTCTGCTTGTGATCATTGTTATTTAAGGAGAAAGGAAGAGGATTTTTTTTCTTCTTTAGCTGTACATTTGGAGGTGGAAAATATTTCTTCCTTTTTTCTTTAATGCTTCCCATGCTAAAAAGCCCCCCTGAACTCCCATTTTATGGACATACAAAAAGCATAATTTTCTTTGTGTAACTTGACACATGCCAGCGGCAGCATAGCACTTGATTATTTGATGAGGCAGTGTTGTGGATCGCATGCACAATGGCCCCCGAGAAAATTACACCCTCCCAGGCTTCAGCAAGACTCTCTTTGATGACGAAAGGGTTATTATTATGAGTATTATGCAGACGCCCAGGTCAAGCTCTTACTAATTTCAGGGGGTTTTCCTTTATCATATCTTGACTGTTTGGGCAGTATGTATGCAAAGGTAACTTTCAGTCCAAGGAGCAAACACTAGATTTAGCAAATCATTAAAAGCATTTGCTTAACTCTAAACATAAGAAACAATAGTTGAATTAATGGGAGCACTCATGTACTGCACACTAAGGATGTGCTTTTTCAGTTTATTAACTACACTTAATGAAGTTTAAAATATAGATAGAGAGATATGTATGTAAGTCTACTGAAATCATACTCTTTCTCCTCCTCTGTCAGAGCAGTAGCTTTCATTAACTCAGCATTCTGCAGCCTGGCTAACTAGGGCAGGACTTGCAGTAACTAGTATAGCAAGTTGAATTATTCATTATGAACTTTTTCTTATGGAGGAATGTATCTTCTTTTTTTTCCTACTCACAGATTTTACATGAACATATCATGATTTTTTTTTTTTTTTAATGATTTCTCCTTTCTTGAGTTTTTCTCCAGTAAGGAAATGGTGCAAACAAATTATGCGGAGTTGGTTGCCACAAGATCACAGCAGGACTCTGCTCAAGAGCTCTCCACTGAGCTGTGTGCTGGTCACTAAAGTTATATGATTTCTCTATTTATTAGACTGGCTGAACAAAACATGAAACAAAGCCTATTTTTATGCTAAGAATTCCTCTGATTTGCCCTTCAAAAGGAACTTTGTCTTTTCAAGATTTCCCAACTTACTCAAAATGTTCATGCTTATCACCAATATTTTGCCTGTTTCCAACTCTAATGGCATAGTAGTCCTTTGGTCTTAACAGCCCATTCCAAGCAAAAACTTTCTAAGACTCACTACCAGGCTTAATAAGGCTCCCAGTGGGAAGAAACTGAGATCAACAAGGGATGTCTCTGTGCTTATTATCATGTTGAATCTAAATGGTGTCATTCCTCAGAATTCATTAGTTTAACAACATTCCCAAAATATACTTGGCAAGTTGTAAATGTATCCTTTTGATTAAATTACTTAAAAGTTATAGATTTTCTTTTCTTTGTGTATATTTTTACTGAAAACTCACTCAACTTACAGATTGCCAGGAAAGTTTATTCTTTATTGGAATTAACACAAGAAGCACTGGGAGTATTTTTAGCAATATGCTTTTGATTAACGGATCATATTTTGAATGTTGTTAACAGGGGATTTTTAAGTGCAAGATTTCTTCTTGTAGAGGGTCCCACTCTGAAATTGCTTGCATCAGCAGTTCCTGCAGGAGAATGTAATGCAGCAGAACAGAGCAGGGTTGTAAGCCAGGTAACTTTGCCCATCAGTATATCCCAGAGCAGAAAGCTTGGGCAAAAGAAGCCCACAGTAGGAGAAAAGAGAGGCACAGTACCCAGGAGCCAGTTCAGTCACTTGTAGAAGGATGTGATCTTGAAAGACACTCAGGTACAAATGTAAAAATAGGTACTGCTGAAAGCTGCTCTTTACCTGCAGAACCCCAACTGCCCATAACCATCCTTCTCAATCTAACAGGAGTGAACAAAGTCTAATGCTTGTGGTAGTCACATATTGCAGAAGACAGGGCAGAGGTCTAACTGTAGTCCTTCTGAAATAAGGAACAAGCCCCCTTCAGGCACAATGGCACAGCTGGCGGGCAGCCAGAGAGGAGTGACTCTCTACATTCAGGATGAAGAGGGAAATGGCCCCTCAGAAGAAGACTCCTGCATGATACAAGCCAGGGTCTTGAAGAAGCTGAAAGACCTTAGCACTGGATGGTGCTTACTCCTGCCTTAAATAAGAAAATAGTCATAGCATGGAGTCCTTCCATGAGCCTTCCTGGACAGATGAGTTATGACAGAGAAGACACAGGACACATTTGTTTCCAGCTGTCTCTTGAGTAAAGATGTCTCTCAGGAAAGGTATTAGCCTGTCCAAGAAAATCAGAGGTGTCTGAAATCAGTGGTGTCTGCTAAGCTCCCTGCAGCTTGACACCTGAAAGAAACATCGCAAAGAAGATAACGGTGAGCATTTGGCAAATAAGGATTTTCTTGAGCCAGCATGTCTGTTATTTGTAATTCATAGGCTTGGCAGAATGATCTGGGATTTTTCAATGGTTTTCTCTCAACCCGCAAAATAGATCTCATTTTAAAAGAGGCATTTTTCTGATCTATTTTTAACTTCGATACTATGGTCAGAAAGGGAAATCCCCAAAGATGTATCAGTGGTTGAGATACAACATCCTGAGTCTGAGAGATATAGAAATATCTTGTATATTCTTTCTCATCATTCTGGGAGAGTAATTTCTTTCTGGTTATCTGCACAATACTGCAAAACAGCACAGATGTTTCGTAACAGTAACGCTCAGTGAACTCACACAATCTCTTTCCCAGTCACCTTTCTATTCAGAAGCCAAGTATTTTTTTTTCCTCTCCAGTGCTCTGCCTGGGCAGCAGATTAATCCTGGCCATACAAAATGGTGCCTGATAGGCCAATATAAAATAAACAATTTGCAACAGATCCTGAACTGTGTTCCAGCAACTGCAGAAGCACAGGGGATGTGGAGACAGCTTAGGAGAAGAAGGGGGCTCATTTGTCATTAAGTCACTGCATGCTAACCTGTTGGTACACCTGAACTGAAGAGACTGGAAGATCATAAGACATGAAGATACTAATGGGAAAGCAAGCTGGACATGCATGCTTACTTGCTTTCACAATATTTGGACATGCAATAGGGAAAGAGACAACCCGACAGGTGGGTCCAGGCTATATTATACTCTTTCGGATGCTGAAAGAACGAACTTTCTCATCACAGTTAGTGGACAAGTGTGAACGATGTGAAGCGCTACTTATTATTTTCCCCTTCCTAGTATAAAACCCGAGATTTTGCAAGCCAACATGTGCTGAATTGTTCAAGATGTGGAACTGAATTAAAATGTTCAGGAAAGACTGGGTATCATCTCACATGAGATTGGAACTGGACCTCAGGACTTTGAAACTTTGGTCCACAATGACTGTCATTGCATAAAATTTAGTAGACAGCAAAGGACAAAGTGTTATGACAAAGTGACATCTGCAAACTGCACACCTTTCCTGCCAGGTGGGGAATTGGGTGAATGGACAAAGTTTCAAGGCAGATGGGTTTTCCTTGCCCTGTATTAAGCTGTGCTGCTCAGGAGCTGTGCCAGGCTAGTGTTGCATTTATTTTTTTTCTGTGAAAACTGCCCTTGTCTCATACCTGGCAATTGTAAGGGTAGAAATGTTATCCCATAAGGGCACTTAAGGCAAAGGTGTTGGATGATCTCAAAAATTCTGGCTGAGGGACCAAGCTGGTGCCCACTTATTTGACAGCACCCTCCAGCTCTTTAAAACCATGTGATCTTCCAACACCATGGTGAAAATTAGTGCTGCGGTAGGACAAGCACTTCTGAACAAGGCCAGGGCTAACTGGGCCAGGCATTTTGGAAAGCTATGTAAAATGAGCAAGACAAAGCAGACCTTTGCTGTAGTGCTTGTCATATAAGCAGGCAAAACAGAAACAGACTGAAGAAGCATATGCACAGAGAGTTAGACCAGAGCTGCCCATGCTCATGGGAGAACTGAGAGCAGTAACTCACATCTCCAGGGCAAGCATCCGCTGCCCACTTGCTTTGCATTTCTACAATTGTGACAGCAGAGACATGTCAGGGAATTTTTTGGCCTCGATTTTCATGAACTTTACTCTTCAGTGTCTTTTTTCTCCAAGGTTGGAGAAATCTGCACCAAACATTCACTCCGAGACAAACACTAGCTGCTGCTAGTCTGGTGAAACATTTATTGAATGATACCAAATGCCACTAAATTAAAAGACTGCTCCTTTGCAGCTCCATTTCAAATATAACACTTTTGTTACCTCACAAGCAAAGCTGACAAAGTCGCTTTGTTTTCTTCAGACACAAAAGGACATTTTGAAGTAAAACCCACTAAAACAAACTCAGTTATATTTCATTAAAATAGGCAAGGGCAAGAATTTTCATGTTATAGCTGCTTCTCTCCAAAGAGCATCAAAGCGCTTCACAAAGTAAATTCTCCAGCTGAAAGCACTTCCTCATCTGAGCAGTCCTGCTGGACTCTTGAAAGTCTCTGCCTCTCCTTTCATGAGCAAGGTTGGCTTCATCAAGACCTAATGACCAAGCCCTGAGAGACGCTGAATACCTGCAGCCCAACGTCTCTGCTAGATCTCATTATGCCTTTCAACAGCACTGAGACAAAGGGAATGCCCCATTACACAGATGGATAAACTGAGTCATCTTGCTTTTAAAATGACTTGCCCAGATACTTGAAGCATTGGCTAAATCTCACGCACCTCATCCAGGCAATTAGTCTCCTTATGGCGAGCGGGTCTGGTTAAATCACTATGAAGAGAAAGATGTAGCACTGAATAAATGCCTGAGCGCGCACAGTGCATTGTGACTGAACTGTAGATTAGATGTACTTAAACTCACTTTAAAATGAGCTAGTTCAGATATTAGCAGCAGATCAGCTGTTTTAATCTGCCAGGCTGAGCTGCGATGGCCAGCTGAAATGTCTGGATCCTGGATCAGCTGGTGGATGCAGGGATGCCTCCCTACCCTCCCTCCTCTAACCACCAAACACTCTGCTGCCCGCTACAAATTAGTTTATAACTCAGGAAGAGTTCCCACATCAGATGCAGCCTGATAGCACAGGGAGGGTAGGAGCAGCCCTAACCTGGAAAGACCTGTTCCCCAGTCAAAGATTGTCTAGAGGTTTGCAGCAGGGCAGGGCCCTCCTGAAACGCCGCAGCCCTTTGCCAGCTCCTGGGAAGAGGCAGACAAGGCTTTGAGGCAGCAGGCAGAGACATCTCCTCCGTGCTCTGCTCGGGACGGCCACCTCCAGCCTCCCGTCCCCCTTCCCATCCCTCCCGCCAGGCAGCTCAGCCCCACATCTTGGCAACCCTCTGGAAAATCCAAAGTATGTGGTGAATGCCTGCGTAAATCTGGTTAATTTAATTACTTCTGGGAGATTGATATCTCTGGCTGCTGAGCCACATTAGTAAGACTGATGTCAGCCCCTCCTGCGGCACACGCAGGTTCGGGCAGGAGGGCCGGCGCAGGCGGTGCAGCCAGCTGGGTCAGCGGGTGCAGGAGGGATGCGTGGCGAGGCGCACGGCTTCTGCCTTTTGCCAGGGTGTAGGAACCAGGATGGAAACTCTGATCTCGAGGCACAGACCTGGACTTCTCTGTCTCATTTAGTGCTGTGGGGTGGGGGGTTGGAAATGTGGCATGACCTTCCTTCAGCGCTGTTTGCGAAATGATCTCATTGCCATGATTCCCTGTCTGCCGCCGCCTGCAAAAGCTCCTGTCAGCTCCCAGCACAGCAGAGAAGCTCAAACAGCAAACAAGACACAGTGCTTATTCAGCCGCCGGAAACTTTGGGCACGAGTCCAGACTGGGCTGGCTCTTTGTTTGACCTAACTCCAGTGGGAGCCATCAAATGGCACATGTATCTACGATATCTACCTGAATCCAGCTTTGCCTTCCCCACTTTTGGGGGCTGTGTCACCCCAGAAGCCAACATTAGGCACCCTGCTGCCTCCTAGTACTTGGGCAGAAAATACAGCGTGGCAGGGGACACCTCTGCCATGTCTCCCATCACACAAATCTCTGCAATGCCTTGTGGATAACCCCTCTCTTTCCATCTGCTCCTGTAAAATCATTTCACTCCAAAAACCCTCCTTACTCATTGTGCTGAGGAATTGAATTCCCACTGTTTTCAACAGGACTCAGGTACCTGAGGATATCTGCAGCTCTGAGAGCAAGTGTCTGAGCTCCAGGGGCTAGTACATAAAGAAAAAGAATTTCCCATAGAATTTTAAACCAAATCATATTTCATTCAAATCAGTTAATTTGCTCCATATAATCCAAGTTCTGGAGCAGCCCTATAAATGAAAGTGATACACTCCTGCTATTCTCAACAGAAGCATTTTTTTCTTATTTCTTTCTATGTCCAAAGATTTTCTGGCACCCATATAAAGGTTAAATCTAGCCTGAAAGCATATGCCTTTCCTCTTTAGGTTTGATTAACTATGGCTGAAAAGATACTGTGAACTGGAAGCTCTGAAGACTGGAGTGGTATCAGACAGACAGACAAGCGGGGGGAGAAATGAGTCTTTTTAAGTTTTTGAAGCAGTTCTGAATGAGGTCTAAATTGCACCAAATAATGTGCTTAAATAAACTGCTAGCAAAGGAAACAGCTGTCAGAATATTATACTACTGTGGATCCAAGTATATACCCTACAGTTACGGAACAGAAAATTGCCAAATGAAGATTTAAAGTGACAAGATCTGTGTGTGGCAGCAACAGCAGGTAAAACACAAGAGTTATTTAAGCTGCTTTAAATTTAACTGTCCCATGCATTGAGTATCGAAATTTTTCAGTAGCAACCTCATGAGTTTTCCTCTCTACACTTTGTTAACACAGTAAGGTTCAGACCACGTCTAATGGTTTAAAGCAATGCTTTTAAACAGTATTTCCTGCTCTAATAAAGCCCGTCTTTGGATTTATCATCAAAATAAGAACTGTTTAAAGCAACACCCAAAAGATACAAGGCATAAAATTAAATGTATTATTTTCTAAGCCCCTCTCCCCGTTCCTTCTCCACACACAACTTTAAGACTAAGTAGCTATATTGACCATGGGTATGTAAGAAAGCTGGACCCACAACCTGTGTAACTCTTTTGCAGACATTCTTGTACCAATGGCTTGACGTAGCAGCCTCTTAGAGCAACTGACAACTTCAAGTGAGCAACAATTGCCTCCTAACATTTCTCATCAGGGCTGTATTGTGTGTACAAGTACACGTGTTAAAGATCTCTCACACCTTTCCAGAGAGGTGACTATGAGCAGGTGTATTACTACTGTTTTCTATTGCACATCATCTCTGCTGCTGTGAATGCACTTTGCAAGCAGGAGTGTGGCACAATCCATTTGCAAGACAGCTTTTTATCCTGACGTCATGCCTTGGGAAGCTGAGAGGTGCCATGTAGCTGAACACTCTCTGCACTTCCCAACACAGGCAGAAATAAAGTTTGAGGTTGCAATCTTGGCATTTACAAGTTACAATTGAGTGGAAATTTCCTTTTGACCTTGGAGAAGAAGATGAGAAGGACTTCACCCTTTGGAGTTTCAGACATACCAATCAATTGTAAGCATCTAACCAAAGAGCCATCGCAGTAGGATAAGTTAAGGGTCCCTGTATATTCTGCTGGGTTCACAGCATACCTCAGTTAAGTGCTCCAAGTCAGGAAGCCCAGATCTGCATCTGAGTCCCCAGTTTAATGACTGCAACCTCCCAGTGCTCCCTCCCTCTCATAAAACTGAGAAAACACTTTGTCAGTGCTACACAAGTTAATTCAAAGTGAGCTCACCAAAGAAATGCAAATAGAACAGCCTAAACCATTTAGATGACTTTAAGTGTATTCTTAAACATTTGGCAGAGTTAGGGCCTGTGATTCTTTGGGTAGAGACATGCAAGTCTGTGAGCATGAGCTCCGTTTGCACAGGGGTTGGTCTAGGAGGGTGAAAAAAAGGGTTCAGGATTTTAATAAGCTAAGAACGTGAGGCAGCCTGCCCAGTCAGGCTGTGAGATGAAACATTCAAACTGATCCATCCCTATGGTATCGTGGTGGCTGTATTTTTGGAAACTTCACTTTTTTATGTTTCTATTTTCTCATGGCTCTGCCTCTGGACCTCATTAATCTCCATACTATTTGCAAGTGAACAATTGCCCTAATTCCATCTGGCTGGAGTACAAAAAAAGAGACTTTTTTAAAAAAAAGAAAGTTGCTCTTTTCGTTCTTCTTCCCTTTCCCTCCTTATTCTGGAAATTCCTGGCAATTTAACACTTAGCTACTTCTTAATGATATTTCCAGAGTTAAGCTGGTTGGTACAACTTGAGAAATGGGATGATTAATAGCTGGGCATATGGGAGTGCTCTGCAGCCAGGCTGCTACTGTTGCCTTGACCTTGTTTCACAAAGGATGATCTTTTTTAACACCATTGAACTGAAATTAGAACGCAAAGATGTGGACTTAGACCTTGCTCCTCCCTACCCAGAGCTCTCCTGTGTTTGATGGACTCGCTCATTCTGCTAATGATGAACGTATGAAAAGTTTCCCTCTTAGAGCCAAAACCTAGGAATATAACTGGAGGTGCCAGTGGATGTAAATTAGAAATGAAGACAATGACGGAAGACGCTCACTTTTTTTGTGATAGACAGCCAGTCACTCATCCCTTACGGAAGCCAAAGGGCTGCTGCTGGAGGGATACAGTGGTCTAAAGTTGGCTAAGCTCTGGAGTGAAAAGTTGCATGGGTTAATTCTGAGAGGGTTCAGAAAGTAATGGAGAAGAAAGTAATTTTCTGATCTGAACACATTTCTAAAGGCACCAAAACAGGGTCCTCACATTCAGCTCTTCTGAAATAAAATATGCCATCCCACAACCATGAAAAAAATGTAAAGGGAACATAATGTACCTAAAGGAGTCAGCTCTTGAGTTTTCAGCTAGAATCAGCACCTCTGATGAACCCAACTTATTGTCTCAAGACTATTTTAGTTCTGGATTGTAAAGCAAAATGTAGAATTTGTGAGAAAAAGTGATCGCAATAGTAGCTGAAGCATGCGCATACACAGAGAGGAGAAATTCAGCTTGCAGGTACTGTAGCCTACATGCCATCCAGTTCCACAGACCTATGAAATGAATCCTGATTTACAGGCAGGTAATTAAGAGCAGATCTGCTGAGCGAGAAGGCAGTGTTTCTGCAGCTCCAGTTGCCAGCTGGATCACACGTCAGAGCACGGGACTGGCACTGGGGCTGAGCCAGCCCTGCCAGCTCCTCTGCTCAAACAGCATTAGCCTCTGGAGCGGGGCTGAGCTGCCCCTCTCTTCTCTGCTTGTCTTTGGGTCTTGTCTTCCACCTCTCTTAAGCTTAAGAACTCTTCTGCCACCAGCTCTGAGCTTGCAGGAGGGTTTATTTGGATTTCTTTTTGGTTTTTTTTTGGTGAGGAAGGTTTGTAAACCGGATAAATGTAAGACATGGCTTTGCTGAAGGGCTGACATACGTGATGCCTTCCTAATTCTTTCAAGCCTACATTAATCCTTATTAATACCATTAACTGAGCTGGGGAAAGAGCATGGAAGGAATACAATTTGGTTTGCCGCACAACTACCTGTTCCACCTTCCTATAAATCAAGCAGGAATAGACTTCCATGGCCAAAATGTTTTAAAATGGGCATGTCTGCCGTACAGCCCACATGTTCCTAAGGTAGTGTTAAATAAGCTGACTCAGTGGCTGCTTTTCTGATAGCTGCAGTAGAGAAACTAACTAAACCCCTTCTCCCCGTAGCCCTACTTTATAGCAATTAAACTTGATCTCTAGTTAACTAGCCAGTCTCAGCTTAGCTCCCTCTGCAATGCCTAAATGCCTGCGAAGGCACCCCATGCTGCTCCCTGCCCCTGGTGATGTCCATGAGCACTGGCTGTGGTCCAATCAGCTTTCTGGGTAGAGTCTGCATGTTTGGGAGATTTTGCAGTCTTCCTTCATCAAGACTGATAGGTGGGGAAATTAACTGCGAGAGGGGATATTATAGTGGTTTTCATGTTCAGGTCCCAGTTTAGGTCTCCACAGGTTGTAAACTGTTTAAGCCTGCATTTCCCCGTCAGCAAAGCATTTCAGCACGTGCACAAATTTTACTTAGCTGATTAACATTGCAGACTATGGGCCTTAAAAAGGTGCAGTTCCACGTTGAGGATCCAGCCAGGAGTTCTATTTAAAAAACTGCTCCATATTTGCAAGATGAAAGGTGTGAGGGGCAGAAACTGTCTTGCTTTACATGATGATGTACAATGTCAGAGGCGGCACTTAATATTTCAGGAAGAAAGTAGCCATTGCCCTTAGACCATCTTTAAATCCTTTAGCAATTCACAGCGCAGTCATACACAGCTACATCGAACAGTGTTTGAGTCTGTATGTTTATAGTTTTTAGTGATCTGGGTTGTGCCATGTCCAGGGAGCCAGAAAGCTGTATTTCCAAGGTTATATCAGTTACTGAGTATTTTGTACAGTTCATCTACTTCTTTTACTTGACAAAAATGGTAATCACCTTCTGTATCCCACACAGTCAAGCTCACATTGATATGAATTTGGAAAATATGAGATTAAATGATTTATTCCAGTTTTATCCATTTCCTAATAATGTAATGAATTATTGATGGGTACTAGGAAAAAGAAAAAGAAGCAAAATAGTATTTCAACAGAGGCAGTTATTCAAAAAAGTGAAGTGGAAGGAAAGCATTTTCCATGCCATCAGATTTTGAGCTTTGAAATATTTTCCTACCCAAAACTAGGACGACAATATAAAAACAACTCTCTTCAAGTACTTTTACAAACGGAAGTCTCCCCTAATGCAGGATCTGGCCAATGAACGTGTAAAATCTGCTAAAAATGAAAGGCGATTTTAAAAATGCAAAGAATCGCTTTGGAACAAAAGCCAGAATCTTTTTATTTAAAATATAAGACAGAAGGAAGGTTTTGGCAATTAAAGCAAATCCTTGTGAAACACCTAAAAATGAAAAATTTAAACTAAAACTTACCCTTTCACTGAGACAAATTTGATTTCAATGAATCAACTTCTCCTCTGGAAGATACATAACTGAACAGATGTTATCTCTGCCTAGTATGATGAGACTTCATTTCTGACTCCACTTCCAAGGGTCACTCTATTAAAAGATGGGAAGGGAACCAACAAGCCAAACTGCACCTCTTCTTGGGGAAGGAAAACAAGACACAAAACTGATTGTTAAAGTCTCTGCTGATACTAACACTTACCAGAATATGGGGGTAGAGACAGGACTAGACCTCCCTTGCAAAAACTTGTAAAACCTAAGAAAAGCAGCAAAGGCTGTGTTAGACTTCTGCTAATATTGGTGTGCTTGATGCTTCAGAAACTGAGCTGTTACAGGCCATCGGGGAACTGAATGTGCAAGACTGAAGTATGAGAGATGCACAGACTGAAAAGAACATGTGGAAATAATGCAGATATTGTGAAAATCCGAGGCCCGGTCTTAAGCCCAGTCCTGCTCAGCAGAGCTTCGTGCACATTCATGGTGCAGAACCACACGGTCTTGGAAGTGAAGCACTTGCTGAAGCCCTATCGCTGAGAAGCTAATGGTCTTTGAGCCATACCTTCAACTGCCTTTATGCTGAATCTACAGGACTAATGTATATAGTGAGGGAAGTTCACTTTTTTTTGAGAAAACAGGTCACGTTCTGCATATCTTTGGGTCCAGTCATTTGCTCTGGCTTTAGGACCTCTGTTGTGGCCAACTGCTCCCCCAGCTCCCTGCCACCCCCAAAGAAAAAAAAACCTGCACAGAGGATGACTCAACAGAAAAACAAAATAACTCCACAGAGGAGGACTCTAAAAATATGCTCAATTATCTGCAATACAATGACAGCATTTGATTCAATTTGAGCATTATGGTTTTGTTATTTCTCTCTCTGTCAGTGGGATGCATACTGTGAACAACAATATCTGCGTTTTTTTGACAAAGTAGGAAATTCACAATGGAAAAGAAGAAAGGTAATGAAATCCTGAAGGTGTCTTCTTCCTCTCTTTTAAAGGACTGGTAATGAGAAGGAAACTGGTTATAGTCAGAGCTGCCAGGCTATCAGATGGAATGAGATTTGAAGGGAAAAAAAAATTAATGGCATGCTAAATATGTTGTTGAAATGCACTGGGAATAGCTTCACGTTAAGAGGAAAACAGCTTAAAATCATGTAAAACGGAGGTCAGGCGTGAGAAGGAATGTGTCTGTAGAGAATTGTGTGCATGCTAAAAGCTACCCACAAATTCTAAATACACACATTGAGAACTGCACAATAATCTGGTCAAACAAGGTTTTCAGAGGGGGAATTATCTGCATCCGCAGCTATTTTGGGGTATACTTCATCACTGCATACTTTTTCACTTATCACAATCTTGCATTCAGTGACATAAACAAATATAAGGATGTGGGTCACTACAATTTTTTGCAAAAAAGCAAGAACATGGTAAGAACAGTCTTTATTTGCTCTGTTAAAAAATGTTGAATACTTTTATCAATTTCAACTATAGTGGCCAATTTCCTTTTAGCTCCATTCTCTGAGGGAATAAGGTTTACACACTCATGCTCTGGGTATGTGCATAAGCACACTAAACTTTTGAAACAGTTGGCTAATGTTAACTGTGTTCAGCAGAGGTATGATTCTCAAAGTTATTAAGGTTCTAAAAGTTTTCAGAGGAAAGGGAAAGGCTGCGGTGTGCACTGATACCTTAGTGCAGAATCCACATGGAATCTCAACTTGGAGGCACAAGAACATAAAATTAAATTGTTTTCCCAAAGTTCATGAAATTACTTGCTTGAACACTACAGTAAGCTGTAACAAAAAAATCATATTTAAACCACCAAAGTTGGAAGCCTCCTTTCTAAGTAAGTACCTGTCAAAATTTCAAAGCTGTCTATATAGCAATTGATCTCTGGGACTCCAGCACGTTACTTGGAAGATGGCATCACAGCACTATCATCTTACATGGACAGCTTTGAAAATTAGCCTCTAAATACCCAATCCATGAAAGAATGAAAGAAAGAATAAACGCACCAAAACCTCCCACTGAAATCCCTTTTCAGTTTCTGAATGATGCGGGTTCTCACTGCACTTAATAGAGAAGAGTAAAATAAAGCTAAATAAAGGGACATTCAGGGGGAAGAGAAACTGAAGGAGTGGTCCAGGGGTAGAGCAGTCCCACTTGCCCCACTATGAATGTGTGTTGGGTGACGGAGGCAAAGACCAAACATTATACATAAATTGTAGGTATAAACTTTTAATCAGCTGGAGAAAGAAAGCCTCAGCAGTGTTGCTCTAGGAGAAACTTCTGTCACCACAGAAATAGAGAAGAAGCACTGGAAGCCAGCGGTCCCAGGAAAACGGCATTTTGAAATCACAGCCTCTGAGAACCCGTCTTCTAGGAACAAGGAAATAAAAAACAGCTGATGGAAAAACAATAATGGTATTTTATTTTCTAAGCTATGGGAGGGAAATATGATGTAAAAAATTGTTTTGCACGAATTTGATCCTAGTGTCATTGAAGTCCAAATGCTGAAGGTCCAATAGATGATTTCAGAGAATATTCTGTTGGCCTCCCATCTGAGGGAAGAAAAAGAAAAAACCTTTAAGGCATTTCCATGAGAAGTTCCAGAGTGGCATTATCCAAAAGGACTTTCCAGTTAAAGAAAGTCTTTTACTGCATCCATCTTTAGTACTTCTTATTTACCAGGCAGGTTAATAAAGCAGACAGCTAAGAAATTGTTTTTAAGAGAGGGTCTTTTAGAAAAGAAGGTCCTATGCAGCCTGCAGTCTTCCCGGGTCAGAAATCTACTCTCCTAAATAAAAAGAGTTAATAAGCTGGTCTCTACACACTGTTGTAAAGTATCTTGGCCAGCTGGAGTGCTTACTACGTAGTCTATAGTCTCAGACAAGTCTGTTCTCTTTAAATTGTATTTACATGGATTTTCTTTCTGGTTTTCTATTTGTTACACTGTGTTAAATAAATCTGGCTTTATTCAAGATAATTTGGATTTATTGATTATTACTGGGGACAATTACTCTGAGTGATGTCCCAGGGGAAGAAAATGAACCTCTGGTGAGGGGCACGGCGGCTAAGGAACTGTCACACACGGTTAAAGGCACAGGAGCTCTCTCCGAGAGAAATAATAAGGATGTTCTGGCTGTGCTCACTGCACAGACCATCTAACTGGTGATTAAAATACACATGATGCACTCAAAAACTCATAAGGGATTCTTCATTTCTATATCGCTACATCAGAGACCATATGGAGTCACCTCTGTATCAGTCCTGCTGTGTGTTCAAATCCACCACTGAGACTCAACCACCAGGTCCCCAGGTGCTAAATGCCAAAAATTTAAGCAGCTTTAGGATTTCTGGCTAAATACTTATTTAGGTGAGGTCTTGATGGCCTGTAGATGTCTAATATGATGGAAAACCACCAATTCTTAAGCCCTTCTAAGTCTCTGCATGACATACTGCCTCTCATTGCACTTCATATAGAAAAATCAAATAGGGCTAAAGAGACTGACATCCTAATATTGTTTGAACTTACACTTCTTTAAAAGGCAATGATAAAAATCACTTTGACATAGAGACAGAAAGAGTAACCTTGTCACAAAACCAAACACAAAGTGACATAGACCCAGTCCTCTAGAGTGTCAGTTCTTGAAGATTTTAAAAGTTCATTCAGTCACTGTTTGCTTCTATTTACATTATAATTGTCATAGTTATAGGTATGGTTTGTACCAGATACGTCATTCCTGCACTGTGTTTGCCTCAGATTTGTACAGCCAATGCTCCTGAGAGCAGAGAGGAGCATGTGGATATCTCAGCCACGTCCCTGGGTGAGATAAATGCAACATCCCAGTGACGCTACCCGGACTCCCAGTGAATGCGATGGGCCATGACCTCTACAGGAGGACTCCCAGGCACAAACTAGATCGTGCCAATTTGGTGTTGCTACACACTTTTTATGGATTTTATCCTTTTTTTAGTTAGAGAAAAAAATAGGAGGAAAAAAAGGATTCTGAGAGGCAGTGTCCCCTTTCCAAAGCCTGATGGATAGAAATAGATGCTGTTATTCAGAAAATTGAGATGGGAATAACAGTAGGTTTGTATTCATCCTTGATCAGCCCGTTATAAAATTCTCACTTGCTTAAGTCCTGCAAGCAAATAGCAGAGATCTAAAAAGGCATCAGTTAAAACCCCTGCATGTGCTGACACATCTTGGCGCTGGCATGGCTGCATGGAGAGGGGAGAGAGTAAATGGGGGGTGAGGTGTAGATAGGGATTATTTCAGCATTTTTCCTCTCTCTCTAGGGTTGAATATTTGTGCATGTTCCTGCTCACTTGCCTCTAGCAGAGTCGGTGGACAAGGAGAGAGATCATGAAGATTTACAGCTGTTTGAAGGGAAAAAAAAAAATCAGGGCAAAGGCAGAGAAGCCCTTGTTGTTCACACACTCCCGGGGACTATTTTTTTTTCCTTTGTTTTGATTCTTTACTTAAGAGTTCATCAACGTTTAAATACACAGAAAGCCCTTTCTCATAGGACAACAGCAGCCACGGAGAAAAAGAGAGGGAAAAAAGCACTTTTATTTCAGATGTTATCTCCAAGTAGTGTGTAAGATTTACACTGAGTCACTAGCTGGATAGTTGATAGTGCTTCATTTAGTCTATGCTCAAAACCATGCAGACTCCAGCACAGCTTTAGCTCGTCCTTGCCTCTCAGGGCAAGGCCACACATGGGAATTCAGAGGCCTAAAAATACAAATACAACATTAGGTAAGACCTTTATGATTTGTTCAGTTTCTCCCATGAATTTTGGTAGCCACTAAAATCACACACAACCTACTAACCTTAGGACACCAGGAAAGCTCATTGTTTTCTGAAGAAACAGCAGAGCTTTACGAAGCACTTACTTACCTACTTTTATTTACTTTATTACTTATTCCTAACCATCCATTTATCTTAGTTACTTATATTATATTCACTGCAGTAGCATTGAAATGTTTCATAATCTTTAAAGTATTTATCCTGAATCTTTCTTATCTTTAATATATTGCTGGTGTCATGCAAATAAAGTATTTTTCTGCCCTTGCATAAGATGAGGGACTTGAAGCCGTGATTTGAATATCCATACAGTGTGGCCAGCCCGTATAGGTAAGTAGCCCAGGTTCACGTACACTGATGTTAATATATTGCTTCCATTTCATTTACACCAAGCTGTGAACCTCCACTTGGCAATGTAGATTGACAAAGCAGATGTACTCCAGAAGACTACTACGTCTAATTTCAATTGAAAGAAAGATTACTTGTAACCAGCCATTTTCTGTGTAACACCACAGAAAATGAGGGCTTGGAGTAACAGGTAGATATCTTTTAATTTCTCCACATAAATAAGTGGCTTAAGAAGCCTGTAGCAAAGCTGAAAGCTGAGCAGACTCTAAACCCTGCCTTTCACCCTACAGCTGGTTAATTTTTTTGTGTTTTCCTGCAGTAAAATAAATGAAGTAGACAGGTATATCCATCTATTTTAAGAGAGGTGTTTTCCTTGTGTATTGTTTCTTCCCAGTTTTATCTCAGGAAACAAAAATGCACATTATCATTCTCTGTTCAGCGTTCAGGGGGAGGTGTTTAACTTGCTTGAAAAAAGAGCAAATTTAGGATGAAAATGGGGGGAAAGTGAATCACAAACACAGGCAGAGACTGTGTTTTGGAAAGTTTGTAATAGTTGTACCGGGTTTCAAACAGAAGCCCGGCAGACAGAGAGATCCTGCAGAGATTGCAAAAGATGTTGGAAGTACTCATACATTGCAAAACCCAGGACAAGGAGGAGACACATGCATGGCACAGTAAGCTCTGCCCCTGAACAGCAAAATCTCTTTTAAGCAATAAGCCAGAATAGCAAATTTTCAGCATTTCTACTTTGTGTTTCCCCCAGCCAAGGGAAACTATCTTCATTCTACTGAAAAGTAAATAGAGGCAATCTCAAGGAGACCTTTTAAAGAAGCAGCAAAAAAGTATGTTGCATAAGGCCCAGGGCTGGGATGCTGCACTTTTGGGACCAGGGAGAAAACTTGGTTCAGGAGGAAGGAAAGCAGCAATACCTTCATCTAAGCTGGGCTCTCCTGATTCTGGGATGTAGGGAAAGTGTGATTTTTCCTTCATAAAATAAGTCTGAAGTCTAACATAAGGGACCATCAACTATGCCTCAGCTGATAGCAGGTAAAGTACAAGAAAAACATGGACCTGTTAGAGCGGGTCCAGAGGAGGGCACAAAGATGATCAGAGGGATGGAACACCTTTCCTATGAGGAAAGGCTGAGACACTTGGTGTTGTTCAGCCTGGAGAAAAGAAGGCTCCAGGGACACCTTACTGAGGCCTTTCAGTACTTAAAGGGGGCTTATAAGAAAGATGGGGACAGACTTTTTAGCAGGGCCTGTAGCGATAGGACAAGGGGTAATGGTTTTAAACTAAAGGAGGGTAGATTCATAGTCGATAGAAGGAAGAAATTTTTTATAATGAGGATGGTGAAACACGGGAACGGGTTGCCCAGAGAGGTGGTCGATCCCCCATCCCTGGGAACATTCAGGGTCAGGTTGGACTGGGCTCTGAGCAACTTGATCCAGTTGAAGCTGTCCCTGCTTATTGCAGGGGGGTTGGACTGGATGACCTTTAAAGGTTGCTTCAAACCATTCTGTGATTCCAGGATTCTAAAAATGTATTTGTTGGCAAGCCCAGGAGCTTGTGATGCCTGCCTCCTCCCCTGTGACATAGGTCCTCCTGCCTTCAAAATATAGTCTTTGAGCTACATTTTGCCTATGGCTCCCCCGTACTTGCTCACAGGAGAGACAGTTCACTGCAATTGATTGCGCTCCCCAGGGTGACACACAAGTCGCTCCTCCATCACCAGTTAGGACCAGCAGTACAGATACAACCCACCAAGCCAAGGGGCTTGGGAGGGAAGCAAGGCTCCTCCAGGGACACCCCTGCGCACATGCCATCCAACAGCCCTACACGATGACCAGCCACAGCCCTGCAGTAGCTTTCTGTGCCAGTTATCCACATGCTAGCCCAGAAAACTGAGCCACAGTTTTTTACTGCCTCAGTCTGAAGGAAAAGGATTTCAGTCCAGATTGCAGCCCAGTGTCAGGAGCATTACATTCTGTTCTTGGTGGTGGAACTTTGCCCAGGGGAAGGGAGGGAGACTTATTTATTTATTTATTTATTTATTTATTTATTACTATCTCACAGCTGGCCTACCTCTTCTACCATCAAGTGTAGTCAAAATGGCCATGTTTCCAGCAGTGACAAGCTGTGCTATTGCTGAATGTGAGACAATTTCACCTGAACCTTCAACAAAATTTATAGATTCATATTCAGTTCCCCAGTTTTCTCTTACCAAGCATTATTTTCTGTAAATTGTTAAAGCAGTATTTTGTAAGTTTAGTGACTATATGTTATGAAAGCTCTAAATATTTGGAAAGTAGTGAAATAATACATATTTCAGAACTGTTAGCAGCATGCCTTGAGCTAACTGACATTGCCATACTCTTGTGCTGTTTTGGTACCTAGAAATCTGAAATTTGTCTACCTACTACTGCATTCCCCACCTTCTCCTGGACTATAGGTAGAAACACGTGGATGATTAACAGAATGCCATGTGTCAGAAGGAGACCCAGCAGTTTCATAATTCTAATAAAGGGTCTAATGAAGAACAAAGAGATGCTGCAAATGCACCCGACAGAAATGCCATCCCTGAGTTATTAAAACCCCGCATTATATCCTGTCTGGCATACAGTCACTTCAGCTCCTAGTGTCCATCAGCGGTGACACAGCCAGCCACCCCTGCCCCTGCCACACCAGTGCAGGGTGTCCTCACCCTCCCACTTTTTTGCATGACAGCACAGACACGAAGAGACATTCATGCCGATGAGCAGACTTCCAATGTGCCTGCCTGTGCAGATCCAGAAGAGATCTGAGTCTCATCCCTGGTATTTTATTTCAAGTGTCTTTTCTGTAACTCCTTCCTCTGTAGGTTAATGAAGACTTAAGCACTCTGTCTCAGCAGCACTGATGTAAAACGGCTGCTTATTGCCTGTTCCATCTCACTGACTTTTATTATGATACTTAAACCAAAATGGTGAACTATTACACTTCATAGCCTGCAAATAAAAGCAGAATGTTAAAAAGCAGAGGCTATAACCTCTGATCCAGTCAAAATTGCTCTAAACATCTAAGGCTCATAATCTTGAGACAACTTTACTCGGCTCCAAAAGGGCAAGGAATGGCATGGATTATCATCCACAACATATGATGGACTTTAATTGTAATACTACAGTTTTTATTCTACCCATGCTCAAAGATAACAGAAGAAAACCTAAGCCAGCATGTGAAACAGCTCAGCTCCATTGACTTCAGCAGAGCTAATGCAGTTTACATCAGTGGGAATTTGGCCCATTAGCTAGAAGACCTGAATAATCTGCAGCAAGTAGGAGATATTGGTTCTTCTTTTCTTTGGACCACATAGGGAAGCCACTAAGGTGATGGCAGCCAATTTTCCCTGTTTCCAAAGACCCAGCTGTTCTGCAAATCTTTACAGCTACAAACACTGCATTTCCAATTCTGCACTTTACTGGAGCCACTTGGGCAGTACAATATCCATTTTTAGAGCCAGGAGGTCCTAGGGTCAGGTCCACAGTGGCTTGGGCACAGAAATCAAATAGGAGAAGGGAGAGAGTTTTCTCTCAGTCACATTTTCAGCTTCCTGATCTTGGGGAAAGCCAGAGGCCAGCTGAAACTCTGGCTCAGCTTAGAGGAGGGAAGGGACTGCTTTTTGCTGTAACCTCACTCCTTACACACATGCAAGTATGTTCTGTTAATTTTGAAATAACATTGTTTTTAAGGACCTACCTTAGATATATCCAAGTTAGCCAAGCTGGATTTAGAAGTCCCATATTCCAATACACTTCCCACCCAGGCAGCGGAAAAGCACTATTGAACCAAATGCAGTCTGGCTGGACACCTTTAGTAATGCAAGCTTAGCAAGTGGTTAAAAGTTTCTTATGCAGAAAACTGAGGGGTGTGTAAGGAGGGACCTGAGAATGGACATGAAACAAAACCAAGAAAACTTTGAATCAGTAGTGACAGTAAAGTTCACACTACTCAGAATTTCTGGTTTTACACAGTGAAAATTCAGAATGGTTAAGTTGCAAGGATAAAATACTTTGAGGGATTTCTGATTCGGCCCAAAGCAGGGAAAATTGGTACTATTACAAAAGGAGCCTGTTCATGTGAAACCTGTACACATTTCAGAGTTTGTCTTTCTGCTTCTGGTTTCCTCACTGCTAAATTTGAGCAGGTTGTTAGAAGACAATGCCTTTGAGGGAACTAGAAAAGAGGAAAGACTCCTATGAAGGTCTGCAAAATTAGACATGGCAGCCCTTCAGGAGTGCCCTGTTCCCCTAAAATGTGTCCACTAAAGCAGGGAGGTCTTCTGGGTTGGAGCAAAGTCCCAAGGACCTCTGCTAGACCCTGGCCAGGACCCTGGAGTAACAACCAAGAAGATTGCCTCCCAAAGAGAACACCTTTGTAGGTAACCCCGGCTTAATGGGACACTGGGAATTTATCCAGCACTAAACGAAATAACACAGATAAGATTTTTTAAGTGACTCACTGTTTGGAGAGTCTTTTGGGGTACACAAGTCAAGACACCTAAATCTGTTAAGGAACCTAGGAGGGACCAGACTTCAAAGAAGAAGTAGATTTAGAGATAACAGATTTATAGATCAGGTTCTTTAAAAGCTGCCTCAAGGTAGGGAATAAAAATAATGTGAAACAAAATAAGTACTAGCAAGGCAACCCACAGTCTATATTTGCTACTGAAAAGTCTTGTTTAAGATCAGTAGAATTTAAAGCAATTCGCTCCTGCACACAGCAGAGCTGAGGAAATTCTTGCTAGAGGAAGCTGAAGGTGCAAAAGGCTTGAAAGTGTTCAAAAAGGGGTTGGAAAACCTCTTGTACAAAAAACACCCCTGGGGATTTCTTAGAAATACACATACACCAATCAAAAAAAAAAAGAAAAAAAGAAAAAAAAATTAAAAAAATAACCCAAACAAACAAAACACTTTACTGTGAGTAAAGATAACATTCATAGCTCAAGAAGCACCTGAGCCACCAGATCCTGGGAGAGTGCTATGGGGGAAGAATCTCTATATGTCTGATCATTCTCCCATGCTCTCCTAGAGTCCCGCTATCCAGCCACTTTAAAGGAGAGGATACCTGGCTAAGCAGGCCTTGGTCCGAATCAGTACAGATGTTTTCCTATCCTTATGTTCTTATGTCTGAATACCTTTATAGAGGTAATAATTTATGGAGCTCCTGGTAACTGTGAAGATGGCAGTGGTCTGTATGTAGTACTTTTTGTCTAGATTTTGCAATGACTACTGTTTTTTTCTACTTTAGAAAGAAGGAAGATTTTAAGGAACTGAGTCCAGCAGTTTGGCCCCTCCAATGCCAAAAAAAAAAAAAAAATCTTTGGGAATACCTAAAAATAGATGCCATTAAGGAAATAAAGTAAAGCAGTTTGATATAACATAGTAGCAGCATAAAAGTTCCTGCGCTTTACCTCTATGAGACAGCAAAGCCAAGAGAGATCTAACTAATGCAACATAGCTCTGTAGCTCCCATTCCCAGGAACTAATCACCCCAAAATCTTCACAGCATCCCCAGGGGAGAGCAAAGCACTATTATGTCCTTTTTACAAAACTAGGGAAGTGAAGCACAGGTAGAATAAATGATTTACCCAAGGTCCTGCGGGAAGCCTGCAGTGCACCGCAGTGTTAAAACTGAGATTCCTTATTCCTGGACAAACACTGGTGCCCTGAGGCTAGCCAGGCTCTCAGAAGTGGAGTCCAGGTCAGCCCTCATGTCCTGAATTGCCTCGCATCCCCCTCCTCGGAGGCATCCCCTGACCGTGTCAAGCACCATGTGTACGGTGACCTGCCGCCTCTACAGCCACGGCTCAAAGCCAAGGGAATTCAGTTCCCCCTCTTGAAATCCACTCTCTCTCACATGGTAATGAGCACTTTAATCTATCAGGAAAATGTAGAGCTGCTTGGCGCCGCTTTTTATTTCTGATCTGTGTTTTCTCTCTCTCTCTTTTAGGTTAATTTATCTGATTACATGCAATGCACTGCAGCCGTGTTAAGGTACCAGTCGAGTTTCCACTTGGAAGCTTGGAGGAAAGATTACCATTAAAACGTGACTTCCATCCACTCAGCTGAAATTACTATTGATTGCCAAAGAAAAATATTTGTGCTGTGAAGCTGGGAGCTATGATGTTGAACCGTATTAACATAATGTTAGCATAGCTACGGGTGTTTAGTGGCACGCAATCAGATTTGAAATGAACGTTGATTATAGATTGAGATTAATGTTCACATATTCATAGGAACACAATGAAAAGAGCAATTTCCTTTCTACTACAGATCAATGGTTTCTCCATTCAATTATACAGCTGTAATAATTGCATTATGCGGAAATATTTCTTAATGGCTTATTTCATTCTTTCTGTTTGCCTCTGTGTGTGTGTGAGAAAGATCTTGTGTACTTGCATGCACGCATGCATGTGTGAAATCTTTTGTCAGTGGTACTTGCCAAAGCCTGCATCTAATGCAAAATACTTTAATTACTAGTGCAAATGTGTAATCTTTGGCTAAGCTAATAATCTCTTGGCATTTTCCCACTATTCTCTTTATTCCCCAACAGAGCCCTCAGATTCCTCTGCTTGTTTAAGGTTTTAACAGCTGGATCCCGCTATACAGCAGATACACCGGTTTTGATCTACGTGTGGCTCTGAATCCCCAGTGTTGGCCAAAATGGCACCATCACATGCAGAGACACCCTGCTGGGTTCATGCATGTGTGTCTCGCTGTTGTAGTACTAATAGAAGCTGGACTTTTGGTTAGAAGCATTGCAGTCTGGCACAGCTGAAACTCCTTACTCTCTTAGTGCTCTCCATCTACTTATAGCAGTTGGTGTAACTAAGAAGCACAAGACTAGTTAAGCAAAATAACTTCCTATGAGCTTCCAACCTTGTTCTTACCACTCAGGGATTTGGACTCAAATTAAAAAGGAGGACTTGAATACTGGAGGCACATCTGCAGAAACAGGAAACAACCGCTAGACATCCTATTTTATCTTAGAATCAAGGCAAGATAGGGCACTTTCTGAAGGGAAATCTGGTAGTGAATGGAGACTAACTTGAAAAGCACCTAAGGGATTAGGGTAGAAGAACCTTCTCTTCCTATTTTAGTACAATGCTGCTTGAGGGAGCTCTTTTTTCATTTTCCTCTGAAATAAAAGTTGCCACTTATCCTCTTTTTGCTCAAAAACATATTAGCTCAGATGTATTCTCCTCCTTCTGTGAAAGGACCGTATGTACCATCCTGGTTTGGTGGGTCAGCAGCCCACAGGAGAGGAACACGTCTTACAAGAGAACAGACATATCTCTCTGAAGGAGTTCATATGGTGGGTGTGAAAGATGGAGTTTTGCACAGAAAAATGCCAAGTCCTTCTGCGAGAAGCAGGCTGTAAGAAAATATAAGAATAGTATCAGGAGCTGATGGAACAGCTTACAGTACATGGCTCTGACTTAGGGGATGTCCTGTTATTGAACCTTTTGGCTTCAAATGGCTTGACAGCATCTGTGCAGAGATATTTTGTTAGACAGCAGTGTTGACCGCAATGCACGTGCAGAAGCACATTCTCCAAGCTACCTCGCAATGAAAGCCTGCAACATTTCCAAGCTCTGTATCAGACACATCCTACAGACCATATTGCTGGCAATGATCAAAACTAATATTACAATTAAAAAAATTTCATAAGACACAATTGAGTAATGTGTTTCAGAGGTTGTTCAACTTTGAAGCTGAGGGTAAGGGTATTCTGGTTGTACACCATTTCTGCTGACTGTGCTCTCTGCACTAGCAAGAGTTACAAGAAACCGTAGCAGTCATCATGTGAGATCTGCACTGTGTATTTAAACTGGCTTGACTTCCCCAGGAGTGTTCATTTTTTTCTCTATGGAAAAAAGGTTTCAGCAACACAACACAAAGCTATTCCTCAGCATGGTATGGCTTGTTGCACTCGTTTGTCCTACACTGCAAACTCTTTGAGGGAAAGAATTAATTTTTGCAGGGGTTTGGGTTTTTTTTTCAGAACATCCAGAAAAAAAGATGTCTGTGTTTTGGTACATTCTATCATTCCACATTGTAGGAGAAAAACACAAACTGTGGGCAGCACATATGCAGGATTCAAAGTTAGATGTCGAACCAATTTTAGCTGCTTTAGAAGAAACCCCACCACCACTTGATATGTGGAAGGAATTACTAGACAGGGTTTACAAGAATTGCAGAGTCACTATTCCCCTTGTGATGCTGAGTCATCAGATGGTAACAAATGAGCAAGAATGAGGCAACAAGACCCACTCATTCAACATTTCAACTGCCTCCCTTTTTCCTCTTTCCTCAGAGTTTCACATCTCTGTTCACTTCTCTCAGTTCATCAGAAGTCACATGGAGGGATAGGCACAGTTTCATCTCACATGCATTTTTAGTTATCAGACAGTGGAGTTTCACAAAAAGTGTATATTTGAAGGGTCTCGCCTGGAGGAGAAATAGATGGAAGTAATCATTGCTTTTATTAAACTAAGTATTTGGGCTTTTGGGAAGTGGGATAAGAGAAGTTAAATGAATGGAAAATGTGGAAGAAACAAAATAAGTTTGATAAATCCCAGTGAACAGAAACCAGCATTCAAAGGCTATGATGTTTAAGATTTTGAAAACTTAGCAATTTGGAATTTATATATTTCTGAGACCTTTAGGGGAACTTTGTTTTTAGAAAAGACATTTTAGTTTTCCAACTTTTCATTTAATGGTATACCAAAATGTTTAGTCTGTTTTGAAGGTCCTGGTTATTTTTTTTTTGTGCTTCAGTCACTCCCAGTAATATGGTTCAGTCTCATCTAGCTGAAACTTACTTGAAAAATAGCAAATACTTATGGTTGCATAGATGCCAGATTGGGCCCTCAGGCACACCAGAGTAACTGCTGGTAGACGTTCTGCTCGAAGAATCACTCTGGGTTCACAACAGCAACAAGGAACTGGAGTTTGACACGGTACCGCTCCTACCTGACCCAACTAGTGGCCTGAACTCAGCTTTAGTGTATGCAGATCTGCAACAATGGGCTCCAGAACTACAATCTTAAAAGTCCCTTTGCCAACTACTGTAATTTACCATGAGCATTGAATGCAGATACTCTTCAATGTTCTTTAGGAAGGAAATTATTATGTAAACTATTAGATCACCAAGGCAGCAAATGCTGAGAAGAGGCTAACGTCTTTACAAATAAATTGTTGAAGAGAATCACAATACACACAATTAACAGAGGAGAGAAAGAAAGTGAGCATTAAACAACCTTCCTATTCCAGACTTCCCTCAAAAGTTGAAGGAAACGTAAATTTCATGAAGCTTTGAGTTAGCTTCATCTGGAGAAGAGATCTGTCTTTGGCGTGGATCTCTTTAGAAACCTAGGGAGGGAGTAATCTCACCTGACTCCAGACAACTCTAGTGGGGACAACTGTGTGTGATCCAGTCATCCATGATTCATTTACTGTCATGTCAATGGAGAGAAGTAGGGCTTTCTAAATTGTGATTAATGACCAATTTTTGTTAAACACATCAAGATGAAATTAATTGTGTTTTGGAACTGTTGACTATTCTCCATAGTCTGTAGGAAAATTTACATGACTAGCTCATATGGAGGTGTTTAGACATTTATGGTTTAGGTATTTACATTGAATGTTTGGGAAAAGTGAATCTCACACCTTTTTGCTAAATAACATGAAAAATACAAAAATCTGGGTATTTGTATGAGCACAGATCACAGTAACAGGCTCTCCTTAAGAAAAAAATCTGACTTTTTAGAACTATAATAACATTTAGTAGCTAATTATCATCTCTTCAGCAAAAAAAATAAGGAAGCAGAATCTGCTAGAGGCTTGTTCAACCACAGGTTAATCTGAAATCACATCCTATTAGATGGGAAAGAGAAAGAAATGCTTTGTTCACCAGGTTATTTTCTACAGATTTTCTGAGTGGCCTGTAATTTGGCCTAACACTTTACCTTGAAAATGTGGAAGCATATGGCATGACCTTCAACTCCTAATAGCCTTCAAGAAGCTGAAGTTGGATTATTTGGGGTCATGGGTAACAACTGAGAAGTCATAGGTCAAATTCAAAACCATATTACATCTCTAGAAAAAATTACCTTTCCAATAACTTATGGCATGACCTCTAGCTCTGATTAGTCTGTGAGGGGCTCTTGTCCTCCATTCACACATTCATGTATTCAAAATCTCTAGATCAAATATGAAGAAAAAGTTCTTTCGACCTGACTGTTATGGCAGAATACTTTTTTTTCTTTCCTTAAGGACAATTCTGGTTTTAGAAACACTGTATTTATATTAAATACTTCGCCAGTGAAGCTGATTTTAATCATATGCATGAGTTCCACCAGTGCTGCTCTACAGAGTAAATGGAAATATCATATAAGATCAAATAAGTAGATTTTCCCCTTTTGGGGACAGATACACTTTTAAGAGAGGCATTGATATCCAATAGCCATCTTAATTTATGACATGTTTAATTTTGTGCATGATTACTGTAGATGCTTTTGTAGAGGAGTGAAAATCCATGTTTTAATATTCTGTACTCAAAGGCTTTGTTCATTGTTAGAGTATTGCTTGTGCAGGCACACAAGTCTTCATGACTGATGGGAGCAGCAGACACCCTGGCCATCAACAGAGTGAAAATTAATATTCGAGTATCAGTGAGGCAGGCATAAAGGACAAAAGATCTGGAGATACAGTGGAACCCAATTTGTGTTTATCCATTTACTTACCCTGAAGCAAATTTCTCAGCAAACTAGAACTGCCTTCCCTGGGATAACATCCTCAAAACAACAATGATGAAGCTTCTTTCTGCTTACTGGTTCAGTCCTCTCAGGAAACAACATGACCTTATTGTTCTGTACATCACCATAAGTAGAGCTTGACCAATGCCAACTGCATTTATATCTACAAAACAAACAAAGAAAAAAGTGAAAAATGGAAGGACCTTGAACAAAAAAACTTACAGAAAAAAAAGTCTTTATGTTGTCTATCACTGCTACATAAGCAAATATAGTTCAGTGTGTCTCTGAAGCACCGATATGCTTTCAGAGCAATAAGTAATATGTGATGTCATTGGTCAGATATTAATATTTTCATAATAGTTCAAAGAAAGACTAAAAAATCTACCAGTTGTCATAAGAAATGTTACCTGTCAGAAAATAACATGATGACAGGTTGCTTGTTTTATAACCTGTGCTTCTCCTAGCTTATACTGGGAAGCTGATGGAAGAATTATAATTCTCAGATGTGTAAAGCATGTATTTAGGAGACCACTAACCAAGGCTTGTGAATCAGTGTCTTGTGAAAGCTGAGTTATTGTCATAAAGAGTGTAAAAACAGCACGTCTAAGGAAGTGAATCTTTATTTGCATCAAAGGCAAAGCACTTTTTGTTTGAGAGGGAGAAATATCTAATTGGCTAAATTTTATTTTTGAGGTGTATCTAAAAGTGCTAGGAGCTGCACTTGCAGCGGAGGCTTGGCATCCAAGGGAATTTGACTTCTACACTCCAGGCTGGAGCTGAATTTCATCTTTCAGACTCATTGCTAAAGCATGTTGAAACATTTGTCTCTCCCACAGGTTAATAGAAGTCTGTAAATTTGAGAATTCAGCATATATCACACTGGATTTATTATCTAATCACAGTTAACCAGAATGCCTTGTGTAGGGACGTCCAGAGGTAGTTCTGTATTTTTCTGTTTGCTGTTTTGTAACCTTCCACGTTACAGTCTTTAGCCTTCAAATGACATGCTAGAAGGAAAACTTACTATTTGGGAAATAGTAACCTGATAGTAAGGAAGTATATGTTGTAGCATGCTCTGCTAAAGAAGTGGCTTACAGCTCTGCCTCTGTGAGCTGTTCCTCCTTTGCACTGGTATCCTCTGCCCCTTGGTCTGGGTATTCAAAATCTCAACGTCAGCTGTTTTTGTGTTATGCTGATGAAACAAATCCACAGTTTTCTTGTTTTCATAATAAGAAAAAGGGCAGGTTCCTTTTCTGGGCATGTTTTTCCACCAAGCTCTGTTAGTTTCCTTCCCAGTGGGAGAGTACTATTGGGAACACCTGAGTGTTGTCCTGACTGAAGAGTGACCTAGCTCTGCCTGTAGCTCAGCAGCTGGGGAAGGACCTGGGAAGCATAGCTGTACAAGTCAGTGGGACTGCTAATGTGTTTAGGGGTAGGTGCAGATAATATGGGAAGAGGCATGATTTGGAAAAGCTGTGCTGAACAGTCTTTTGCAGTAAATGCCAAGCCTATATTGAGGTGAAGAGAGACTATGGCTTTTTACCACCATTTTTGCATGCCAAGATTGAGGAACAGAGCCCTGCTGGGAAAAAGAATGAAAAATCCAAAAGACTTTACATCAGGCTGAAACCTGCATCATCACAGGTCAGCATTATGAAAAGGCAACCCTTGTGCTAGGGTTATGCTAGGTAGCACCTTGTAACTGGAAGGGCTTATATGTCATGCTACATTGAAATACGCAAACATTTTTCACCTCAGCTCAGTAAGTTCTTGGCATCAATCACAACTGCCTCCTTCTTCACCTGAAGTGGTTTACGCAAAACTGCCCATAATTCACTCTTTCTGAGGTTCACTAGCTCAACGAACCAAATCAAACCACCCCTGCAGATTACAGCAGCCTCACTGCTGCTCTCTTCCCTGCTCACCACGGCCAGGAGGTAAGTAGAAAGGCATTTGCAGTGCACCCTATCTGTGTGAACTGGCCTCATTCTTCATTTTGTATTTGAAATTCCAGATTCACCCTCTTCTCTTTGCTTTCCCCGGCAGCTTCCCTCCCGGCTGGGTAAAAGGCACGCCAGATGTTGCTTTGTTCCTTTACTTTATAGCAATATTGCTGCTGCCCTCTGTGTGCAGATGTTGGGGTCAGAAATGCCAGCATCATACTCCTCTCAACATTTTCTCTTTAAGTTTTTCCTCCATACAGTTCCTCATATCTCCCCCTTCCAAAATGCAGTTACACAAACTCTGTTCACACACGTGCTGAGTCCTCAGGATCCATGGACCAAAGAGAGCGGCGTGAGTACAGACTGCTGCACTACCACAGGCTTTTGCACAGTTCAGGTTCCTGCTGCAGCGGCCAGGCACTCTTATACTGGAAATGTCAGCTTCCAGTTGCAAAAGGCAGGAATCGGAAAGCTCCAGAGCCTCCTCATCCAGCAGAGCTGAAAAGGAGAATGGGTGCCATGACTATCTGCTGTTATCTTCTAGCCGTGGGCCAAGGATTTCTTAGAGCAAAGCATCAAAGCAGAGTGCTGAGTTGTAATACGGGGGGGTATGGCGGAGCAAGAGGATATTGTTCTTTCCTTCCTTCCTTCCTGGGGATTCCTGGCGGTTAAGCTGAGCTCAAAAGCATGGAAAGATCAGGAAGCTATTTCAGTGGATGAGGCCTCTGGCACGTACACTTCAGTCTGGTGAGCATCTTGGTGAATGCTTTGCAGTGTGGGAGGTTCCATGCTGAGATCAACAAGTCTTCCAACCTTTAGTGCTATTCTGGTTCAGATGGAAGCCCCCATCTGTTGTTATCCTCAGGAATCTCCCTGCATAACAGGGTCATCCCTGGATGTGAAGCTACAGCTGATCAGATGTTACTTGCACTTCTTCAGTAGGTAGAAAACTAGAGACTTACTGACTTACTGCGTGTGGTAAACACCGTCCTGAAAAGTGTATCGCTGTTTGGGGGGTGAGAAGCCAATAAAAGCAAGGCAAAGAGCAAATACATCAGTCTCTATTGCACCTAAAGACCTGACTTTGTTTGCAAGTAAAAATGAGATTTATGTTATCAGCCTGCTCCCTTAATGATCATTTGCCGACAATGCAAAACCATCGCTTAATGGAGTATGACTGGCAATCTCCACTAAAGAAAGAGCTCTGATTGGAATAGCAGAGTTTGATTCAGGTCAGGCTTAAGGTATGCTACCAAAATACTGAAGGGACTGAGAATAGGATCAGAACAGAGAGAGGCACTTGCCTCAAATAATTTAATCAATTAATTTAGCCTGTTTCTTTTTCTCTTTGCTTGCAAAATGTTCACAGGCTGATTACAATTTCTCAAGATTTATTTCTTATTCAAATTTACTCAATGATATCTTTTGCCCTTTTAAAAATAAATAGTATTGACTGATTATAAACATTTCTCTGGGAGGATATGTTGTTCAGTATTCAGAATATGGTCTGATTCAGCTAATGACTTGGTCACATGGATCACATGGCATCATTTCTCCTCTATGAATGACAGCTATAAATCTTGTCAGTCAGGAAGAAAATCAGAATTCATCAGGGGTATGGATACTAAGGGAGTAGGATCTGATAAACAGGTTAAGAGTTTTAAACTTGGAGCATCCTAGAGGAAAAATTAGCCCTCCTGAGATTTGCTGGCTGGGTGCAAAGGTTATTATATATTTAACTTCCTTTCCTTGCCTATCTCAGGCAGTGGCCTACAGCACAGACACAGAAAGTCCCTCTTATCTTTGTATGTCCTAACTAGTCCTGAATCTGTAACACATGCAGAATGGAAACTGAGCCTAAGAATGGGAACACACAGGGCATGGCAAAATCTTGGATTTACCTTTGCGCTGTCTGACCAGCATGTTCTGAACTGCCCTAGAGAGAATTCTGCTTTGCTGTTACTATAAGCCAACGGTAAACTTTTTACCTCCTGGTGGAAAAAAACACAAAGAACACAAGAATTGTGACTAAAGGAGAGACTGAGACAAAGTGTCATCTCAGTGCTTGTCCTGAACTGAGGAATTTTACACCCCACCCATTCCCCCAGGGCTGTGCCTAAAGTCTGTGTCTAGTTCGAAAAACTTGGGCACATGAGTGCACAACCTGAGGTCACGGGAGGGACAGGGTGCTCCTGTTCTGCAGTGCCCAGAGATGTTTAAATGCTGAATCTCCACTGCTGGGGACTGTTATGAACAGGTTAAATAACCATCTGTCAGGAAAGACACCCACTGAATTAATCCCACTTTGTGGCCAGTCCATAGCCTAGACAATCTCACGAGCTTCCTTCCAGTCCTTTTTTGGGGGTATGATTCTTGACAAAAAACAAGAAAAAAGGTCCTCAAATCCTCCTTGCCCAGGTCCTGACTGAAAGACAATTTATTCCAGGTTTCCACCTCTTGAGACTCTTCCAAAAAGAGGATAATCCAAATGACTTTTGAATGCAGCCACTTGAAGTTCATCGTTTACCAGGTTCTGAGCAAGTGAAAGTTGAGTGCCTCAAATATTTACACAGCACAATGCCAGGAAAAAGTGTGAGTACAGATCATGCAAATCAAACTTAGATCTGAATGAAATCTGCAGCCTTATTTCATATTTTGCAGCATGACCAAGGTCTAAGCAGATGCGATTCTGGCTTAATCTGAAATATAGGACCAAAATTAGATTGAAATATCGGGAAAAGCATGGAAGAGCATGGCTGAGGGGCTCTGGCAGAGCTGTGCGGGACAGGCTGCACATCACCTTCCTGCACGGGAGAGCCTCTGGGGCTTTCTGCTCACTGCAAGACTATTCTTCTCAACTTTACATTAAAGCCAAATTTAGCAACACAAACAATATGATAGACTCATATGGAAAAAAGCTCAGAGACTGTGAATCCATAGCATTATTAACAGGACAGAGGTATTTCAAAGCAGCTGTTAAGATGTAGGGGTGTGTATATGCATGAAAATCCAAGCAGAAGTCTTTATGGTAAGAAACACGTGCTTTCTCTTTTATAAATCCGCCTCTCACCCCCATTTTTTTTTTGCAGTTTCACCCTATTGTCAAATTCTATTTCTTCCACTACTTTCACCTTCCAAAGAAAGCAAACATGTCCCATTTCCAGCAAAACGCTTATTCAGTGCCCGTCTTCCCAGTGCTAATGGCTTTCTCAGATGGAAGATGTCGTGCTAGGCAGGAACCAAATGAAAAAATAAACAATTAATGGGCAGGATTCATTGTTTTTTACATGCCTTAATATTTTACTTTCCAGATTGGCAGCACCATGGGAAACCCAACACTTGGATGAAGAGCAGTGCATATGGTGAATATGGGAGAAGAATTGTGAAGCTGTAATTCAGGTAAGTGAGATCCGAGAGGTTTTTTTTTTTTTCTTCTTTTCTTCCTTTCTTTTTTTTTCTTTTTTCTTTTTTTTTTTTTCAGGCAATGATTTTATAGCACATATCATCAAGTCCATATTAAACAGAGTTTCTGGGCTAATGCTTTCCAGCCTTGACTCTCAGACTTAGTAACTGTTCCAAATCATACTTTAAAATGTCCTAGCTGTACAAATACATGAGATGTTTCCCTTATGGACTAAACCAAAACCAAGTTAGATTGAAAGTAAATTTATTTTTTTTAGTATTTCCAATTATGTATTGGTGAAAGAGAAAAAAAAAAGTCTATCACATGAAAAGATGATATTTTTAAATTTACCTCCAATTTGATACTAGCTTTGGGTGCAAAAAAAGGCCTCAGAGAAAGTACACACACATTAAGGTCTACAGGATAGACTTACGGGAGAAAATCAAGTTCAATAAGGCAGTGACTTGTTCTTGGCTATCTGACTTGGGCTAGAGGTTCCCTTAACGTGTCAGATGAGCTAGCCTCATACAAAGCACTGGGAGAGCTAGGTGCCAAGCTGAATGTTGCACAAAGGAGCTGTTATATCATTGTAAGCAACTGAAATAAGCTTCATTCCATAGTAGCACAATGTATCAGGGTCCCCACAACATCCTCCTAGCAGCACAAAGTGGTTTTCTGCACAGATGTGTGGAACTGGAACTGCTCCACACAAATTAAATGACAAAAGTGCCTTTGAGTTCAGGGGCAAGAGCTTTGTCCAGTCTGGTTTTAAACTAACCATCAATTCACCTTTTTGCCATTTCCAATTATTCTTTTGCCATCTGATTACATTTTCTTAATTAATCTTTTGCTATATATTAACCATCCTTTATTAAATGCAAATTTGCAGAGGATTAAACCATACAATAGATCCACATTATACTGAATATCAGAGTAAAATCTCAATAAGCACGAGTGTTTTCCTTTGTTTTAGAAATCAATGGATATTTAATTAACATGGGGTAATAACTCTTGCAACTAGAAGAATCCTTTCAGATTTAAATGAAATCATTATTATATGTTAAATAGGAATACAGATACATTTGAATAATTTCAAAGTTCTCTACAAACAAGGATGAATTGAAATACTCTCTGTTCTTCCAGCCTGGTGCAAAAATTGATGCTTTATCCCCAGCGTCCTCCTAACCTGAACACTCAGACACTCACTCAAGAGGAAAGGAGAAGGACTGCTCAGAGGCCAGGATGCCTGGCTCAAGGAATGCAAACTCATGCCATTTCCCAAAGCATTAGACAATTCTTCCTGGCAATAGCTGGTAGTTAGTAGAGACCATGTTTGCTAAAGGATAGAACACCCACATGAGAGACAAGGACTCTTCCCATGAGCATAAGTTGACTCTTACACACCAAAAATTCTTAGGGATTTTCCAAATTTCCACTCATTCTGGGTGCTTAATGTGAGTTTAGGGTTGCTCAGCCTGTTTGTCCATCCAGCCCTTGATACTGGAAAGGCTACTGGTGAAGACATTCCTCTCCAGCAGGGACTGCCGAAGTCACTTAATGGTGTCACACAGACTGATATTCCATGGGAGTTGGGTGCCTATAACTCAGACAGTGTTGATAACTCTTGTTTTTAATTTTTTTCTTTCACCCCAAGGAAATCTAAGGAATGTTTCACACATGTAATGTTTCCAAGACAATGTTAAGGCAGCATCCAATGTTTGGGAGTGGAATTAAAGAAGAATTAGTGCAACACCAGCCAGTAGAAAGAAGATGATGAGAAAATCAGTGTGGCTGGAAGGAATATTTTCTGGGAATTCTGGAAATGCCCATTTTTCCTATCAGTACATGGCCTACATTGTTACACCTGTCCTTGTGTCTGAAAAAAACCCAGAGATACTTTTCAAGTAAAAGTAATGTATCTATCTCCTTTGTTGTGTCACTACGCATACTTCTGCATAGCAACCTCTAGGTAGATTTTTTGGAGGGAGGGGTATAAGTCTTGTTTTCATGGATTACAAAGATCATTTACACCGTAAAAGGAAAGAATTGACTTTATTATTTATTTTATTATTATTATTTATTAATTATAAATGAGGAATAAAGGGTTTGATGGTGTGGGGAAGCAAAAGGGTTTTCTCTTGGTTTGAGTCCTTCTTTCTCCCTTCCTCCAGACTGATGACAGCATCACCTCTCCTCAGTGCTCAGCGCTGTCAGCAAGGGGCTGGGGATCCTGCATCCTTAATCACTGCACCAGAGAGGGAGGGGGGGCCGACAGGGGTGAACAGCATAAGCAAAGAGCAAAGCTGACTTAGATGGATCGCATCGTTTGTGCCAGGACTGCAGACTGTACACCTCAATCCAGCACCGACACTAAATAATAGTAAGCCCCAAGATTATGAATAGGCTGTGGAGTACAGTGCCTGGATATGGACTTTATCAGATAGCGACCTAGAGATTAACCTCCTGGCCCTCTAATCGGGATTGTGCTGGTACACCATTTATTACCAGAGTTGGGCAGGGGGTGAGACGGGGAGGGAGGGGGCAGACGGCTGCAGGCAGAGCATGCCCGCGGTGCACGGAGCCAGGCCAATTTCACAACACGCCGCTCTGTCTCCTGCTGAAGGTTTTGTTTTGTTTTCTTCATTGGATTCTAGGGTAAAAATTCTTGGAGTCTTTATTTACTGCCAAGTGGAACCACCGTGTGACTCCGGAAATACCTGTCGCCTAATTAAATTGTCTAGAGAGGAATTTTGGAAAGCGCTTCTAATTCAGGAGCTTAATTTAGGCTGGGCCTGTGCACTAGAGTTTTTCTGTCTTATTATTAGATGGAATTTTAATCATTGCAGATCTCCCCCCACCCCCAGCATTTTTTCCTCTCTCCCCATCTCCTAACAACCTGATTCTGGCACAATTCCCTCCCCTTTAACCCTCCAGAGCTAAAAATAATATCCTCTTGGAACTAGCCAAAAACAAAAAAAAAAACCAAAAAACAAAAAAAAAAAAAGAGAGGAAAAAAATGAGCGCGCGAGCACTGAACCAGAGGTGTTTAATTAGCAGGAGTGAACTGGAGATGGGTTCAGCAATCATTTTACAGCAGCCTCTCTAGAGGCAGACCAAATGCATTATGAGAAAAACCCAGCTCATGGGTCCCGGGAGTAAGGAAGGTGGTGTGTTCTCAGGGCAGCTTAAGCCTGTAACATCTGTAAGATGCAGCCCTCACATGCCTGGATTAAAACAAAAAAGGTCTTGTGGTGAGTGAAAGGATGCTATAAGCGAACAGCGTTAAGTAAGTGTTTCAATCTGGCCAATTGCTCTGTGCACTGCTATTCCTTTGCAGTTAAGTTGCGCCTTTCCACGTAATTGCACAGAGAAAGGAGATACAGGACACAGGAATGATGGAAAGAGCACAGGGTGGGCAGTGACATTACCCACACAGATCACAGATGTGTCACTTTTCTGAACCCAAGACCTCAAGAAAGTGGTTGCCTCAGAGATGATTAGGCACCATGAACGTACCTTTAAAGTGCATTGAAATCCTCAGGTGGGAAGTATAAAGCATGGTTAAAACGAGTAGGTCAAACTCTTTTAGAGAGCGTCTCTGTGTGTGTCCAGGGCCAAAGGTAACAGCCTCCGATCCTGGCATCTTCACGCAATTGTCGCAGAGAAAAATGCTAGAGAAGCTCCATAGCCAAGCTGAGCACACCACAGGCTGCATGAGAAGAAAGAGCTTTATCATGTCCAGTGGAGTTATCCGACATTTACAGTGACGTTAACTGTCACCATGAACTGACCTTTGGCATTTTTCACTGGAAATGAAAAGGAGATACCAGAACTTTCATTTTCCTTGCAAAAAGGTTTCCTTGCTGCAGTCAGGTTTCACTAGGATTACAGGAAAACTAAGGAAATTCCTCTTGCTAATCAAACCTCTGTGATGTAGTCATAACACACAAGCGGCTCTGCTCTAGTACTGTTTCAAACTGGATCTGTGTGTGAACAGCATATCTACATTAAAGAGTTTTTACTCAAATAGTTTGTACTGCAGCACTTCCCCTACAGCTGTTTTAATTCTTCTACGTTGCATCAGCTTTGGGCATCTGCCTTTGCTCACGCTGGAGTGCCCTGCAGTCACCAGGCTCTGCGCTGCTGTGCTACGGTGAAGGAAAAACTTGTCTACTCCAAGGATTGAAATTTGAGATTTTTCTGTTTGGACAAAGCTCAGAAACCTCTCTCTCTATCTCAGCAGCTGGATTTAGTCTGAAGCCCCCCCCTAGGATTCTCCTCCTGCTGCAGAGAGGATTTCTAATCTCATCTGGGATTAGATTTGTAGGCCAAGACACCACAACATCAATATTGCTTTTAAACCCAGAGGGAGCAATAGAAGCCACAGGAAAGAGAACAGGATAATGCATTGACCCATCACCTCTTCAAGGCAGAGGCATCTAGAAATACATACACATCTATATGTGTGCATATTTATAGAGAAATATATTGATCTATATGCAATGCATATCTGGTTTTATGCTTCTTTCACCCCTACTTCTGCACAAAGCACACTGCTACCTGGAAAAGAGGTGAAATGACTGTCTGACACCCAATCTGGACAACTAAGTGCTCTGAATCCAGCCTGGGTCTGGAACCACATTTGCTAGCCTGAGCACATTATGGGTTACATAGGAATGGCTGGGAATATGAACTCAGCTCTTGTTAAAGGTATTCATTTGCAAACCCAAACTGAAATGCTTTGATTTTGGAAAACATACATGCATTCACATACACACACATATATATATACACACACACACACAAACCCCTAAACTTCTGACATCTTGTAACTTTGAATTGCCTTTTTTTGTTCAGCTGTATTTACTGGGCTGGATTGCCTGCCAAGACCATTAAGTATCAATCATTCGTTGTTTCATTAATGCTGAAATGACTTTCTAATTGACTTTGTAATTGTAGTTAAAAGCAACTTTAGCACAGGCTCAAAGAAGTCTTCCTAGAGGCCTCTCTGCATCCTGCCTTTCATCTGCTGTCACTGGAACGTAATGGAGATGCCTCCAGCAGAAGAATGGTATCAGACAGATCACTTGTTTGTAGGATATTGCTTTATTTTGTATTTAGTTTGATTTTATTTTTTTCTTCAAGGGTTTGATAATGACTTGATGTTTCCACATTATGGGATATTTGTCTGATAATTATCTAGCCAGGAGCTAAAACATCACATAGTGACTCAAGAAATACACCAGGACAATGTACTATGGACAGCAGAGGTGTCAAAACATTCCTGATACTTTCAAAATCCTGGTAATGCTTTTTAAATGGCATCTTGTTTTTAATCATTCTGCAAAGACAGATTTTTTTTTTAAATTAAGTCTTAAGTTTATGTGCACTTCTCCTGGCCTGATTCTTATTGCAGGCACTGTGGTGCAAAAGCCCTGAGACTCAGTAGGACAAGGGAAGGCATGCAGAAGGAGAAGCACTGCACATCTCCAAGCTGACTAACAGTCACCAACTCCTCCCTTCATCCAGCTGAAATGGACTGGACTGCTGGAGAGCCCTTGCTGCACAGCAGCACAGGAAAGGGAAGCAGGAGGGAATGCTGCTTCCCCCAAGCTAAAGATAGAAGGCAGAGTTCTCCTCTGCTTTTGGCAGAGGAACAGGAGTGGCATTTCCCCACCTACTTCCCCTTATGTTGGCCCTACCAGCATGGAAGGCAACATGCTACAAAACCGCAGAGGAAGCAAACTTGCAATGAGAACAGACATACTGCTAAAAATGCCAGAAGAAAGCACTTTTAGCTAGGAGGCAATGCATGGGGTGATGGAGGGCCAGACCTGGCTTATTAAAAAACATGCCTCGATCTTACGGGGCTGTTACATGGAGACTTCAGCTGTCACTAATGAATTATTTTAAAAGGCTCCACATCTTCATTACTGCCTTGGAGAGATCACCATCCTGGGGACTGTTAACCCCAACTAATCTCTAGTGCTCAGGAAAGACCCCACACTGAGTTCATCATTGCTATTACAAGATGATGATAAAATAAATACACTGTTGTTTTGGTTTAAATGTGCCACGCTCTCAGCTAGTACTGATAGAGATTTCACTGTGCTATGCTCAGGCCAGCTGCAATTACCAAGTCATTATCTCACCCTTCCAAAAGCTCCTGTTGAATACTGGAGCAGAAGTCAGTCTGGTTGATAGCATCAAAGGCTTGAGTTTATGACCTATCACCTTCTTACAGCATTATTGCTTAATTTGCGGTGAATGGGTTAGATCTCAAGAGTGTTTCATGCAGGTGCAGATACACCAGCTTGCTCCTGCTGGAGCAGCATTTCTAGAAACTAGGAGCCAAGTTCTCCATGGACCTGGTAGGAATTCTCCTGATTTGCTCCAGAATGAGAGGAAGCTCAGACCCTGGCACACACAATATCTGCTTTCCTCCTGTAGAGCAGCTCATGCTCTACAAGCTGAGCTGCTACCCACTGAACAGCATCGCCTGAAGCCCATCACAGTTGCAGGTAATAAACGGTTTCTGTGCCTGGGCCAAGAACTGGTTTTGCTTTCATTTGTCATGTCAGCACCATTGCGGCCCTATGCTTCTGCAAAACCTTCCATCAAGCCGTGCCTGGTAAAGCTGCCCACAGAGCAGCTCCACTGCAGAGAGCCTACAAATCAGCGTGTGCTCAAGCAGAGCCAGAAATGCATCAGCAGAGAGGGCAGCCCAGGCTGCCCCACGTCCCACCGCACCCAGGCACAAGGGAGAGCTCCACGCTTACCACTGCCACAGACTCTGAGAGGGTGCCCTAAAGTAGCTGGCTGCTGACTTCAAAGAAAAGGCTTTTGCCCTGGTAACTCCTGTGATTTAGCATGCATGTGCCAAAATGAATAACAGATAGTTTTTAACCTAAACTAAGCCTAAAAAAAGAGCAGAGGCACAAATGAGGTGAGAGGAGAGAAAAGAGGAAAAAAGAAAAAAAATACAAACCCCAAACCTTTCCCCTTCAGTAAAACTTGCTGGCTTCCAGGTGATTCCTCTTACCGTTTTCTGGTGTCTCCTGATTCTGAGCACCTGCCTGGGGATCCCACCTCACATGCTTAATTAGATATAAGCAGTGCATTAACTTATGGTGTTTTGGGGTTAGTATGGGGTTGAAGGTTAGGCACTTTTTTTGTGTCTTGTTTTAGTGCACAGACTTGGTGATATGTGCTGCTGGGGGTGTTTGATGCTGTTGACTCTGCTGCACGTTTTGCTTGTGAGCATGGACAACAGCGATGCCCAAAAAGGGCAGATCAAAGCAAAGAGCATTGGATAAGCAATCTAATTTTTACTCAGAGCAGTGGAGCTGACAGCAGTTGTTTCTCTTGGAGCTAACTGGTCGGCATTCAGGTAAATCAAAATGTTTCACACTGTTAGCCATGCCATCTGCTAACCCCCCCATGGTGGCATACACAGAAAGCCGCTGCAGGGAGAAAGCCACTGAAAGGCCCAGGCACTACTTCAATTCTCTGTGTAGTTTAAAAAGGGGTTTTCTACAAAGAGCTAATCCTGCCTGCCTAGCTTGCACAGCCCAGGTGCAGTGTTTGAAAGCAATTTTTGGTTGTGATAAGAAATTAAATGGTTCCTCTCCAAACTAAAAAAAAAAAAGGGTTCCTTTGCAGGATCCTGTTTTTAAGATCCATCCTTTTGTAAATCTCATATTTAGGTAGATTTAAGGGTAAAAGAAATGACACATCTTATCTAAAGGGCCAGTCTGGAGCTGCTTAGGTGGTTTCTTAAGGAAAAGCTTTGCCAGAGGCCAGCATGGAGAGTGGGTGACCTGGCCCCTTGGCTTTACAGCACAGGACTTGGTGCCACTGTGGGTTCAGAGCAGTAGCAGAGGCTGGCCTGGCACGTCTCACTTTGGCACTTCTAAATTGCTTTTGAATATATTGGCAATTTGAACAGTGCCAGCTGCAGTGGTTTTATTAGATATTTCCTGGAATTTGAAATTAATTTGAAGGCTTAAGTTCCTAAAGTCAGGAGAGTCTCAATTTTTGCTGCCACTTTCATCAAATCAGACAAAAAATTGGATCCAAATGTATCACAAACCTCCCACCTTAGGTAAACTTAAATGAACTAAAACTTATTGTATAAAAATCTCAGGTGCATTAATTTACTGATGATCTTGGCAAAGCCTAGTTTTGGATAGTTTAATCTGAATTCTCAGCCTATGTAGAGCTCTGAACCTATAGCTTTGCTTCCATGACTTCAGGAGAACTATGTACAGCAGAACAGGTAAAAAATGGGGAAAAATTAGTCTCTCCTCCTCTAGTGAGCCAAGCAGAAGCAGAACTGTCTACTGTGGTCTGATTGACATCTGTGAGCATTCAGGTAGACTGAGGGATTGATCTCTATTCACTTCAGCACAGTATTGAGCTTAAGATAGGCACTCTTGTAACTGGTTGTTGCTGCCTCTCATCCCTTGTCACCACGAAAAACAGAATATGCATCCAAGATCAATGTAATATAGGAAGTTGCAGCTTGATTTATGCAAATATATTTGATTTTATGCAAATGTACAACTGACCTTCCTTTGGTCCAAGTAAGTTGGCAGGTACAAGCTTTTGAGCTCTAGTGCAGAAAAAAATGAAAGTTGTCTGCGTTACGCAATGGAGATTTCTTCAGAGAACAAATATCTCCAGTTACCTACAGCAGAGACTACATGACAGAACATTTTGCTAACATTTCTTGAAGAGATTGCCTGAATCCTCACAGAGAAAAGCTGGTTGTACTTTTCAATAGGAATTTATTTTCAGCAGAAATAAGATGTTGCAGCTGAAGTAAAAAGTATTTGAAAAGAATCAGTTTTTAAACAGAAAAAGGCAGCAGGGGAAAGCCAAATCTGAAAAATGTTTAGTGATTTTTGTTGTTGTTGTTGTTGTTTGCTTGTTTGTTTGTTTGAATTTCAGGAAAAGGCATTTTTCAGTAAGCTGGTTATTTATTGAAAGTAATCTTCAAAAATACATTTACTTCCAGTGTTACTTGTAGTTTTCTTTAAAACACTTGCAATCCCTTCTCCCCCTCTCTAAATTTTCTGTGAAAAAACAACAGTATATTTTTTGATTAGGAGTAAACACGATTGAACTCAACAGCTGTTGGGAGTTCATATGAATGTTCAGAAACATTATTTTAGAAGAATCTGATGAATTCTGCTTTCTCAGCAGCAATGAGTTTTTCTGAGCTGATATACCCTTCTCCTATGCTGATATTAACTGAACCTGAATTTTACTACACATTTTCAAAGTATTACTTGTGTATTAGCAGCACAGCTTCTCTGTTAGCCATAACAGGATTCAGGCAGCTAAACCCCATACATCGCTTTGAAAATATACCCTTGCTAAGCACGCAGTCAGGAAACCAAAGAAAACAACATGAAAAAAGAGGAAGAGGAGAAGGCGGCCGTATGCCCACGTCTCTGGAGTATGATCTAGGCAGGGCTGATGAACCCGAGGAAGGACAAATACACACTAAGGGTCAGAAGAACAGCAGTGTGAAAATGGGATGCAAAACAGCATTTCAGCCATCTTTTCTGTGTAAATAAAAGGCTGAGAACATTATTATTGAGGCAGAGTTAATTGGATTTTTTTTATATTTTATCTTTAAACAAGAACTGAGTCAGACTCAACTCTAGATTAGAACTGGCCCAACAACAGAGAGGTGCCGTCAGAGCTGGACTCGGAGCCCTGCCAGGACAGAATCAATCCTCCAGCAAGGTCAGTCTGATGTGGTAGAGTGAGTCCATCCTCCATCACACCAATGGGGTGCTGGAGCTTGTTGCTCCTCAGCCTACGGTCCCCAAGACTTGGTCAATGATACAAAGGTTGTCTGGAAGCTGGACTCAGATTTAAATCACAGCTTGGCAATCCACAGACATAAAATATCAATCAAGTAGTGACCTGGAATGACAATGCCAACATAGAAATATCATCAATCCTAAAAATCAGAGTCAGTCAAAGATTTGATCATGTTGGGCACAGCTGAACTGGTTGATCAGAGGGGAACTGGACTCACTTTAGGACTAAGCTGGACATCCAGGATAAGAAAACCAGCAACTCTAATGTGCAACACTAGCTAGAAAGCAGACCCACTGACATATTTAGGCATATAACTCCTACTTGGCTGCCTAAGAGATCAATTTAGAACCCGAATACTTTCATAGATCAGAGTCTTGGTAACTAGTGACAAAGAGATACCCCTAGTAAAAACGTAGGTGACTTGGCTACGTGGCTCTCCTTGCGTTTCTGTAGGTTTCAGCTGTTTAATATACTAATGCAGTTTTGAGCATGCTACGAGGTGCTTGGAGTATGTAGCCCCCAAAACCGACTGTCAGCTCCAGCCTGGGGCTGATCCCATGCTGACAGCAAGGAGCAGCCCCGGGCAGGACAGACCTTCCCGCTCTATGTTCAAACTCAACGCAGTGTGTTTTGCAAAGCTTCAAAGTGCCACTTAACGGGACTTTCATTTTCCTTCCAGCTGAAGGGAAAGTGTTGTTAAACTCCCAGGCTGGCAAGTTGGAGTTTACACAGATGGAACAGTTAGCGCAGACCACAGAACAAATACCAGCAACCAACCAGTTTCACACTTCTAAAGAAAGAAAGAAAGGAATGGCAGAGGCAGGCCAAAGCAAACAGGCCTTGGAAAACTCAAACCCGCTGGCTGGAATTTTCAGCTGTTACTTTTCTTTTCACATTCAGGCTTTTTTGGAGATCTCTCGATTCAGCAAAGCAGAGAGGGCTTTTGCATTCATATGAAATGATTTAAAGCTCCGTGAGGAGTGCTGTGCTCAGTCCCAACAACCACAAAACATACATTGTTTGAAATTTTATAAACGTGGTTTTCACTGAGAGCCACATTTAAAAAAAAAGTACATTTTCTTTCCAGCAAATAATATGTTGTTGAATTTCCCACATCTTGCCTAGCTATGGCAGCGGGGTGTGTCGCTTTATATGCTTTTTGCTTTTTAAACCTGAGGACAACTCCTATGCCCCTGAAATCCTGAGCCCTCTGTCCTCTTCCTTTCCCTGGGCTGTCATCTGTCCCCACTCCCCTCCAGTGGTACTGCCCAGCTGAGGAGGGCTGGGTACCCCCTGGGGCTTATCCTTGCTGCCCTGCAATCAGTCAGAAAGGTCATTGCTGAGTATCGCTGCCCAAAAACTCTGCAACACCCTTCACTGCTGCTGCTGGTCCTCAGAGCAAAGGACCAGAGCAGGAATTAATCCAGGTCTCTCCCGTGGCAATGGAAGCATAACCTTTGGGCCAACCCCAGAGGATTTTATTTTATTAAGACACAGGGGTCATGCCTCCCTTCGTTCAGCCAGCCTTTCATTCTCGTCCTCCAGTAACAAAGAAATTGCTAAGGAATTAAAAAAGGCATCTCCTGTGAATACACAGGCAGAGCCACTAGTCAATCTCCACTTGGCATCTGGGACCTGCTGGGTAAAATTGTTAGGGGTGGATAAATCAGTTTAGATAAAATTATCCTCTTGTATTCCCAGAGACCTACATTCAAATGAAAACCTCATTATGAAATTGAAACTCTTCATGCTGTGTAAACTGTGACTTGTACTAACAACACCAAGGCAAGTTCTGCTCCTGCTGAAGCAGGTATTCATTGGAGTAACTTCGGATTGCCCCGTCAGTTTGCTGGGTGTCTGCAGGGGCCTTCCCTTACTTTGGATTTACAGTTATGGAGCTGAAGCAGCATCTCGTTCTGAACTGTTTCATTCAGAGTTCCTGTTTCTACCTGTTTTTACTTCCACGTACCAGAGGTTTGTGTTTTCCTCCTTGCTGTATTAGCAATACCTTCCTACCCCATCATGCACAGTAAAACTATCTGGTACCTCGTGCGTTGCTGACGTCAGATTTTACTAAATCAATCCAGATTTCATGCAAAGCTACACAAACTCAGCTTAGTTCAGTGGAGAGACTTCACTGTTTGTTCCAGCTGAGACATTAAATGATGCTATTCAGGGGTGTAAAACTGAGTGGAATTAACTTATGTGATGAAGGAGGAAGCAGCTTGACAGAGGGAGTCAAATAACAAAACAGTTGTTCTAACCAAAACAGTCAAATCTTAAGCAACAGGGACTGTGGCCAAAAACGATCAGTGTCCACTCAGCTAATGAGCATGGGGACCAGCTGCAAGTTTAAGGCTAGGTCAGGTTATCTCTGTGTTAGGGGTAATCTGAGACAACAGTGTAGACAAACTCCTCTAATTCATCCCTGTTTTATCTTGCACACTCGTGCTAATTGCTTTCCTTGCTACATCACTTTGTACTCACTTGGGGTGTAATTTCCAATTGCTCTGCGTGCTTACTGGCACCGTAACGAGGGGCCTCAGCCAGGACACCTTCCTCCAGGAGGACAGGCCGGCAGTGGAGCAGGTTGCCCAGGGAAGCTATGCTGTCTCTGTTGTGGAGGTTTTCAAGGCAAGACTGGATAAAGCCCTCAATAACACTGTCTGATCTACCAGACCCTTCCGAGGTCCTTTTGAACCTGAATTATCCTGTCGTCCTAAGATGAGCACCTGTGCTGTAAAACTGGGGCAGGTTTTCTGGGTACAAGGAGCTTAAGGAACTTGCACTTCCCCAGAATTAGCATAGCCTCTCCCACGTGGCAAGAAAGAGGTTGCACAGACACCTACATCCATGTCCCATCCACCCACTCCCTGCTAAGACGTTACCTATTCAGATATGGTATCATTAGCCAACCACAGGGCAATGACACAATAGGGCGAAATCCTTCCCTGGTGAAACCACTGGAGCACTGGTGCACCATCAGAGACGTTATAACTCAATATTATTTATAATTTTTTTTTCAGTTAATATTGCTGTTCATACAATCATACTAAACTGGACCCAGTGATTCCTGAATCTGCAGTATTTGTCTTTTATTTCAGTGCCAAGTGTCTGCAAAGAAGGTAGTGTCTAGAAAAGGGGGAAAAAAAGATTATAATCTTCCTCTTTGCTCTGCAGTTCCTGCTTATGGTGACTAGTCCCTCCCTTTCAAACAACCTTTGCTGACAGAAACCTGCAATGATACATGGCAGGATGCACTAGAGTACCATGGAAGCCAGTGCAACGTGACGCATTTACTGTACTACAACGTACTGTATCTCAGTGCTAATGACGTCTGGGTATTGAAATAACCTCCACAGGGAGCAACGCTGCAACACCTGCTTCTTATGGATAACTCAGTCTTCATCTCTGTGCTGCAATGGAAAAAAAAGACCTTCTCAGAGAGGCTGCTGAAGTAGAATGTCACATTAGGGCATGCTTGTTAATGACAAACCATTACAAGGTTGCCAAGTGTTCAAAAAGATGCTCCCAGGATTGCTAGTATTGGAACATTTTATGTAGCATTTAATTATCCTGTGTTCAAATTATACACAGTAATATAAATAGAAAAAGCAAGAAAACCTTTCATTAAGTGATGTTTAGTAATCCTTAATCACATGCATTATATGATAACATATCGTAACAGGGCTTGGAACATAGGTCCAGTGGTCGAAGCATCTCTGACATTGTGTGGACCTAACGAGGTTTGAGGGTCAAATTCTGCCCTCGGTTAAATCAGCAATGTGTGCAATCGTGTTGGTGCAATCATTGTTGGTGCAGTCAAAACCTAGTGCTAAAGGCCACTTCTCAGGAGTGTACCAGTTCCAAGAATGAACAAAAGGCCTTGCCCTTGGTAGGATCATCTACTTTTTACAAAGTATTCGTGACTTGAGATGGGATTACTGCACCCAGCAAAGCACACCACCACCCTAGTAACACACAGAAGGGAGATTCAGATATCCTTTTCCATGGGCTTTGCATTCCTCTGGGTTTTTTTGCTGCTGTTACCCTTCCATAAGGCTAAATGTACCCAGGGAAGCGTCTGGGAACTTCAAAGTGTGATCCCTGGGGATAATTTTCCTTCTGAATGTTTCTGGTGGGAATGTCTAACAAGTTAGCACAGCAATTTGTGAGATCACCCTCTGCTTTCTTACATGTGTTGCTAAGAAGCAAAATGAGTTAATACCTGACTGAGATAAATACAGGACATTTATTTATACCTTTCTTCAGGCTCTCTTCGAACTCAGGCAGGCATAGATTATGTCATTCACAGTCAAATACTTCTCCAAAATTTTCCTCCTGTGAAAGGAATACCTAATCTTACACCTATTAGAAGAGGTATAAAATTATTTTTATTTTTAATGAAGACTTAAATTCTGGAGGAAGAAAGAGCATTTGGGGGCAGCACTGATACACAAATTTACTATACTCTGTCCTAATTCAAGTCCTGTTCATAATCAATATGAGACACTGCCAGGAGGATTTTCTGCTGCAAAAAGGTGAATATATGTAACAATACATACATCTCCTTTGTATTTCAGCAAATATTATGATTTGTGGACAAATGGTCAATGGTCGAAATGTCAGTGTTTACCTAGTCAGAAACTAATATCTGAAAGCCATTTATCTCTGCAGTGATGTTGCTTGCATCCATAAAGATTCTGTGATCTACTTTGAAAAAATCTAGACTAAATATAGTCTTAATGTAGTGGGCACATTACTGAAAAAATAGAATTGAAATACCTCCTCAGCCCAGAATTTTTTCTTCGATCTCTCTTCTATTTATTGATTTTATTGTTTTCATCAATACAGCATTTACTTTTTGCTCTCCATTTAAGATCACCTACTGAAATATGACCATTCCTTTAGTTTTCTGAAGCATATAAAGTACTACTTGTAAGACTTCTTTTCCTCAGCGGATGTAATAAATGCCTTGAGAAATGTCCCTATGGTTGTTCAGAATGGATGTGGAAAGTTACAAGTGCATTTTTTTTCTGTATAGATTAAAGCCATTGGCAAACAAAATAATTTGTAGAGGAAATGATCCCTATTTGCAGAATAGAGAAAGTTTGCTCTTAGGTGTATACACTTAATTCTTATTAACTTTACCAAAGAGCAAGTGGAAATGCTTGTGTGACTTGCATGTGTCCTTTGCAATTTCAATTGCTATTGGGTTTCTGCTCCCACTGATAGGAAAGTACATTGTGTTTGTGGGGTGAACAATCATCCTCCTGGGCCATGCACACAGGAGTGTGCACACTTAGTTTTATTCAAACACAGGATGAAGGTGAATTCAGCCATTTAGTCAGAGATTCCCATGGGAGAGTCCTGTGGAAATCTAGCTATGGCAAACTATAGTTTTCAGTTTGTATTGTGTCCCCTGCCAAAGGATCTGTAGATAGGAAGGGTATTGGAGGACTGCTTTTAGCTGCAGTGATTCTTTTCCTGTTTCTCTACAGCTAAGCAAGTAGCCTGCAACTTGAGTTGAATTGGAACCTAGCATTCAATCAAGTATCCCAGCTAGCTACAGAACCAGCCCAAGAGAGGCTTGGGCTTGGTGTAGACCCAAATAAGTGCCCCATAGGTAACCACTGCATAGTGAATATACACTCCAAGCAACCACCGCTGGTATTAAATCGGAGCCAATGTTGTGTATAGAGGTCATTTTTTACATCTCATGAACTTTAAGCCAGAAATAGAGCTGGTTGCTCTGATAACACTCTGCCTTACATTCTTGGCTCTATGCTAGCTCTGTATGTTCAGATTTACTACAGGCCACTTCCTCATGAAAAACTCAATGGTGCAACACAGCATCATGCAAGGGATCCCAGGCTAAACCCAAATGAGCAAGTCCTGATACAAGTGATCATGTCCACTTGCCTATCTGTGGTGCAGGACCTTTGTTTGTCTCTGGCTCAGGTGTCTCTTCACCACCCTTCACAGTGCTGGGTAGGGAGATGCTGGAATGACCCTGCCCTCCCAGTGACACCATTGGCAGCTTCTGCATGTCCCAGGGGAGCATTCAGCTGCTGGTCCATGTCTGTGGGCTGAAGGGGCTGTGGAGGGCTGCCTGTTGTTAAACAGCTGCCACGTTTCATCCAAGCAGTGGCTGCATTTTAGTGGTGGCTGAAGTGCTTCCCCTGTCTACATTGGAAAGCTCGTTGGGATAATTTTGGATGACAGATATTATTACTATATTTAATTTTTGAAACTCCACTGGAAAAGTTAAGCACTTAAAGAAATCCCTACACTTACTACATTCAGCTTTTTCCCTCGTAAGAAACGACTGGAGAGTTTGTTCTTTTAATTATTATCATTCTCCCTTGAAATTATAGGCAAAGCACTCAGTGACATTCGAAACATAAATTACTGGCCTGCAGCCTTGTGCTACTGTTTCTCTATCTCTCTGCCAGGGCTGCAAATCAATTTTCTGCATTTATTTCAGATTTTCTGAAGAAAATTGTGGAAAATAGCTGTTGGCACATGGCATTTTTCCACAATGGTTAGAACTATTGAATGGGGCTGTAATAGGCTGCCTTGGAGAAGCCAGCCCCATTAAAATGCCAACCTCAGACGGATCAGAACACTCTCTCAATCTGAATTTCATAATTTTTCCACAGGAAGAACAACATAATTTTCTTTGGTTTTGCCTGCAGTCCTGTAGCTTTGTTAAAAAAAAAAAAAAAAAAAAATTAACTGCCCCCTATTTTTCATTTCTTCTCTTTTCTTCTCTTCTATTTTTCTCTCCCCCCCCCGCCCTTGTTTTGTTTTGCTTAAGTCCCAGCTATAATGCCCTCTAACCTTGGGCAATTTCTGGAGGATTTGGCTTAGTTCTTGTTTCTTTATGCTGGTTTTGTCCAGTTTGCTCCTTTACAAAGAGACCTGGAAATTCACCTGTTTAGAATGATGATTATTCAGGCAGTAAAATACTTTTCTCTCAAAACTGTCTCCAGTATGTTTTCAGGTGATACTGGCCTTACAGTGGCATCACTTTCTGACTGGAAGCATCTTTAAATCTATCCTGGCTACCTCGGGATTTAAACTCATTGGGCACTGGCCAACACTGAGGAATATTACACCTTCAAGTTTGGCTGATTACTTTGGGTTTAGAGTCAAAGCCCACTAAGACCATTAAGAAAAAGAAAAAAAGAAATGACGGGAGCCTTTCAGTCTGTAAAGCAGACTTTCAGCATTCGCAGTGGATTGTGTAGGATGAATTGCTGGGAGGGAAAGAGAGCATGGCTCTATGCAAGACAGCAGGTTGCACAAGAGATGAGAGCCAGAAGAACCAGAACAGCAAATTCCTGGATTTCCAGGGAAGAATTCTTGCAGAATTTTTGCTGATCCCATTGGCCTGGTCAAACTGTAGAGCTGGTTAAAGAAAAAAAGGACAGTGTTATGAACATATTTACAGATAAGTTTTGGTATCTTTGGTAAAAGCTTAAAGAAACAAGGTCACATCTTAGCTTCTTCTCCCTAAAAACTGGTTCTTCCCAAACCCCTAGAGAGTCAGCTTCTGGGTTTTTGATTATATGTTTCATTGCAAGGCGGTGATGTAATGTCATATGTGATAAAGTGAGGGAAGTGAGCTTGGGCCGAGAGTGGTGCAAGTTTGCTGGTTTAATCCAGGTCTGGATACTTTACATACATGCAGCCATGATTTCAGAAGCAAGTATCTGAGGTTGGAATATCTTCCTGCTGGCTGGTCTGATGCCTGTTTTGCCAGGGCAGAAGGAACTGCTGCAATACTGTTGTAAAAGAATTGTTTCAAAAGTGAAAACTAAGTTAACCTCTGGGTGTTTCTGCTAGTGCCGAGTAATGAATTGCTATCTTCATTAACAGAAAGAATGCCAAAGAGGCTAAATGAGTCAGAACAGGCAGAGACACAATCCTTTAATGAGTTGAACAGGAGCTGGTTTGTAATGTGAGGTTATTGATAATCCCAGGGTTTATATAACAGCATGATTCTAGGTCAGGGAGCAAAAAACACACACTCCTATATACACACACTCACTCGCGCGCTGTAAGATGACACACTCTTCTGAACAGATGGCTTCAGCCCGGGTTAAGCATATGCACTCAGCAAAGATGACTTTTTTTTCAGCAGGATAAGTCCTCCTGCCTTCTTTTACACCTCAATGTGTAGGGCAGGTGTTGATTTTTTTCAGTGAACAGTTTTGCAAGGGATCACCTGCGCTGTCGTGGCACGGGATCAGTTTAATTCATCCCAAGAAACTCCACATTTGGACATATTTTTTTTAGAAACACTGCAAACATCTTCTCTGCAGCTTGAGAAACTGTCTCCTGCTGATTTCCTGCGTGTGTACTGGGGAGTTTGACCAGGTCTGGTGTCAAGGAGCTAGATCTGGAAGTGGGGCAACCACACAGGGTGAAATAACCATTGCCTCTCGGCTCTTCTTTTTGCTCAGTCTTGCTACTGGGGGGGTTGTATTGCTAAGGAAGGTGGTTTACTTTCCCAGCAAGGTAATACTAATGTACAAAATGGTTCTATCATCACAAAAAAAATCTTTTTAATAGTGGGCTAATTTCCCTTTTTGCTTAATAACCTGTTTAGTAACAGAATAACATCATTGAAGGGCAATTATGTTACTTTAGCCATGCCAGGATGCCAGTGCTAAGGTGATGCTGGTTGTGAGTCCGGATCTTCACCTGGTTTTGCTATCCTAACTTCAGTCATTTTGCAGGAAGTGGTTTCTACAAGCTCTCATGACTGCCCAGATTGTCGGCACTGCCCATGGCACACCTGCCAGTACTGTCTGATCTGCTGTTTATGGTTCTATAAAAGTCAATTTATGATATTAAAGAAAATTTAAAACGTTCTAATTCTGAGTTCACTAGTCAATTGTGGCTTAAGCAGCCTACCTTAAATTCCCTCCCACAGCATTCCCTGAGAATCCTTAAATTCCCAGGCTTAATTTTCTTGTGGACTCCATATGGACAAGCCTATTATTGAATAAAATAAAGGAAACTAAAATATCATCCCCAAGAATGGCAAGACTGACAACTCCTGAGTCCATGAGTGACACTTTTAACCACAGTTGTATGAAGTTGAAGGCATTTTCATCCTCTGAATTGTCTGGCTTTTTTTTTTTTTTTTTTTTTTTTTAATGTGCACTTTTTCAGGGTGTTTTTTTTCCCCAGATAGCAAAACCCTCCAGATAAAGAGGAAGATTTTAACAGATGTCAGCCTGACACCAAGTCTCAGACCTGTTGCCTTCTCGTTACAGGTAGTATTTGGCGACTGCCATTAAAGGACTACTGCTGGTGAAAACTTCCCACATTTTCATAGTGTTGCTGCTCGTGAAGTCTGGTAGCAGCTTTGTAGAAATGGACGTTTTGGTTGCTATTATTCACATTTAAGACAGCCACAGCTGAAAAGCAGATGCTATGAATATCAAAGGCTAGAACTAAATTCTGGCTTCTGTCATTACCACTCACAGGGGACACAAAGTGGAACAGAGGAAGAAAAACATTTAACAACTGCAGTTGACCCCTAGAGGGGTTTTGAAAGGGCGAGCGGTGATGTCTGAGCATGCTGCAGGTGTTAAACTGCTTCGAGAACAAGCACAAGTGTTAGCATGCACAGGTGTCAGTAGCTGGAGAACCACAGTGCCAACTTCAGCATGCATGAGCAAAGCCAGGGAGATGAAGCGCAGCACGAAGAGGATCTCTGCAACAATCCCGCATACAAAGGAGGTTTGCAGTTCCTCTGTGTGCATTGGTAATACACTCCCTAAAGTTTTGTGTGCTGTTTCATTGCTTTTTCAAAAATCAGCTTTGGTGCAGGTGCAAAAAAGGGATAGGGTGTTACAACAGGAGAATTCTGCCCCCTTCCCTCGTACTCCTAATCAGTGGTGGTGGTGCTGTGAAGTCCTTCCTAGAAAGCACAGGACTGAGCCAAAAATACAGCTGAACTGGTGTCCCGTTGCATTGGCAAGAATAGTGATTGCATGTCATCGAACTCCCAGCATTCACAGCACTGAAAATAGCAGGAATTTTCCCTTCTTGAACAAAATGATATATTCCTCCCTCAGCTACAGAAAAGAAACAATGGGGAAAGAAGATCAGGTTTGCCAAGAGCAGTGCATCCCTTTCATTTCAGTGTTCTCCCTGACACGTAAAAAATGCATAATAATTACAGAAAGGAACTAGCAAGCGCTTCACAGTTTGGAAATAGAGTCAAAATATTTCTGACAAAACATTTTTCCACCAGAAAGAACCAAACCTCTGTTTTGCTGAAAACAGAAATTAATCAATGGCAGTTATTTTGGACATATTACTCAGGTTAAAGCAGGAAGAAAAATGCCAGGAGATGTCTATATCAAACTCTAGAGGTCAGGAGTTCTTTTGATCTTCTCCCAGTAATTTGAGCAGAGTATCTGGGTTCATTTCTAAGTGCCATGAATAGCTCTGGCATGATGAGGGTTGGAAACACAGTCTTTTGAACAGGGAAAAAATAAATTACAGTTGGAGAAGAAGCTGTGTAAGGCCCAAAAGGCACTTTCTATGGAGTCCTGCAAGCCTGGAGACAGCCCTGCTGCACCAGTTTGAATTTTTCTATTCCCTCTGCTGCTTGAATGCACTACTCACGTGTTTGCTGTGTCTCATTTAGTTGCACAAAAGTGAGTGGGTGAAATAGTTTAGATGAAAGAGAGTGTGTGGCAAGAGATCAAGAAAATAATTACTGCTGTGATCCACTGTTGGAGCTAAAAAATCTCAATTAAGAGAGAGGATGAGCAGGAAAAGCTGTTGGAAGGAAAGGAAAGAGATGTATATGTATGTGTACACACACACGCTCATACACTCCTGCTCCTTCTTGTGTTTTCAAGGAATACTCTTGAAATTGGTCCAGCAAGTCTTTTGGCTACAATCCCCTCCCCACCCTAGAGTTAGTCTGGTTTCTCAGAAACTTTAGAAATTGTCTCAGATCTTGCTTTGCACAAAGGTTTTACAGCATCTTTCAGGATGATCATTTACATTTCAGCAGGGAGTAGAGTGAGTCGACTTAATACAGAGCTGTGGAGACTTCACAACTGCAAGTATCCTCTCTTTTTTTAAGCAGCATACTTGAACAGCAAGCAACCTTTTTCGTTGAGGATGATACATGGAGCTGGCACGGCTGGGGAAGAAACTCCCCTTGCCTGAGATGGTTTCCTGCCTCTTTCCTGGGGCAGCTGGTGACCACAACTCTTCCTAAGATAAAATAGGCTGTTGGGGCAATATCTGATGACAGCTGTTGTTTTCTTGTAAGCATTAATGATACAAGATCTGATGGGGAGATGGGCGTGAGGGGCATGCCCAGTGTACTTCTGTCAGGTGGGGGGTTTGATAGGAATGGAAAGCTACAGACAGTAAAAGTTTCACAGCCCAACTTGGTAAAAAAGTGAGGCTGGTGTGCTATAGATAAGGCTGTGAATGCGTGCAATGTAGGGATCTCATTTACTATTAGTCAGTTAACCCTGCGTGGATGAGTGTGAACCTCGGTATGGAACTGCTCCACACAACGAACGTAAGCTGTATTTAAACTGTTGGTTTATCCGTTAATGCAATGGCATATAAATCTGTCACTCGCTCAGGTTTGCTTAGCCTTCTTGGCTGAGAACAGGCATTCATTTTGCAGCAGAGATCACACGTGCCCTTAAACTGTACTTTTGAAACATTGACACACTGCAGATGTGTGTGTGTGTGTGTAAACTGGAGAACTACATCTCTTCCCCCTCTGCTTCTGCTTGGCAAATAAATACCCATTTCACTTGTTGCGTAGTGACACCTTCTGTGCGCACCAGGCAGCCCGGCCGTTTCAGAGGTCAGGCACAAAGCACAGCAGTGGCAGGGAGCACGGGTGGCTTGCTGGGACCACAGCTTCCACCGAACCTATATGACAGCACCTGCATTCACACACACTTCACGCAGAGTGGATGGTGGCATACGAAGTGAATATTTTTTTGAAGGCAGGTGGTGTGAAGCTGTTTGTTTGCCCCATCATTTGCCCCCACAAAATGCATGGAGAGGATTTTTCATGCAAATAAATACCTGCACATTTTCCCCCATTTTGCAGAGAACCCAGTCTTCCTGGGTATTGAAAGAGTGCTTTGATGTTACGGAGCGGTGCGGTCATCAGCACCTGCTGGAGTGTGCAAGCTCTGAGTGCCAGTCCTTCTGCTAAAGACCCTCAAGGAAGCATACTGATGAAAAATAAATAAATATCCAAGCTGCAATTAAATAATCATTGTGAGTGTCTTCTATTGCTGAGCATGGAAAGCTCTCTGAACTCAAAACACTAGAAGACAAAAGCTTAATCCAAATTCTCAAAAGACTGTATGTGTGTAAGTGTACCCCAGCGCTGGTGTCAGCATGAAAACTACTGCTGCACTAATGCAGTCGTAAATGCATATATGTCAAAAATACAGGTTTAGGACGATTGTGTGGAATTGGTACCTGGAAAACTGGGACATTACAAAAGCTGTAACTTGTGTCATTCATACTCCCCACTGGTAGAAGTTTGTCGCAATGCCTACCTAGTGTGCCTTGTATTCATTACTTCTGTGCCATTAAAGGCTTCACCTCATGGCCACAGCAGTAATGGCAGAAAGTGTCAAAGACACAATAGAAAACATGGTGTTGCAAGCTCCCTAAGTAGGTTCAGTCAGGTTTTTTTTTTTGTCCTGGGAAACTCCTGCCTATACAAGGATATTGCATCTGGTGAGGCTGTGGTGATATACATGTGGGTGGTTCAAGGTGTGGAACGATGTCACCGTTCCAGTTAGAACATGCTGATCATGATGTCGTATCAAAGAAAACCACTTGCAAAATGACTGTCAGCTGAACCCTGTGCAAGGGAACATAATAGTTTGTATGTATATGTATCATTTGAATATCGATGTGGCAGCCTGCATTCCCATAACTGTCTGCAAAAAGGGAGGGGGGGGGACCCTCACATAATGGTACAGTCTCATTCCAGGAAAACCCATGTGGAGGGGAAAAGTGTCTTTTAGCCTCCACATCAACTTACAGCTATCCCTGAGACTGCCAAGGAGGATGCCCGGTGCTAACTGCATTTATGCTGGATTCAATACCATACAGCTGGCCTCAGGAGCACAGCCAGATAGGAATGACTCCTGCAAGTCTAGCGCCAATTCATAGTGGCACACTTTATTATTAATACCACAAGAAATAGGATGCCTCTAATTTTTAGCCCAAAGTGTTGTCACCTGAAAAGGACCTCCTCTACTCTGCCTGTCATATGGGTTGCTGGCAGGAGTGGTGGTGTGTGGTAACTTCACTGTGCAGTAAATGTGAGCGGAAATGTTTTCCTGCATAACATGCCATATGTCATAAATCTCCACGCAGTCTGTTTAAGGAAGGACATGGGATGAGTTCTCTGCCGTTTCTCTCTTATCTGTCTGTGCTGGATAAGAGACCTGACATTATTCTAAGTTGACAGATTGTCTAGCTTCTAAGGCTTTGCCTATGCGGCAGTTGGAGAAAGGCAGAGTTGCTCTGCCAGCCAGCAGTGCCTGTGTGTATTGGTTTTATGTGGCAAGGTTTTGGTAGCAGGGGGGGTTACAGGGGTGGCTCCTGTAAGAAGCTGCTGGAAGCTTCCCCTGTGTTCGAGAGAGAGCGAGCCTATACCAGCTGGCTCTAAGACGGACCCACCGCCGGCCAAGGCCGAGCCAAACAGTGATAGTGGTAACACCTCTGTGATAACATTTTTAAGAAGGAAAAAAAAAGTTGGGACATGGAAAACAGCCACCGGAGAGAGGAGTGAGAACATGTAAGAGAAACAAGCCTGCGGACACCAAGGTCAGTGCAGAAGGAGG
>NW_010973369.1:3755550-3765453 GCF_000737465.1 Haliaeetus leucocephalus | reverse complement strand
CGGATCTGTGGAGAGAGGGGCCCACGGAGCAGGTTTTCTGGCAGGACTTGTGACCCCGTGGGGGACCCACGCTGGAGCAGTCTGTGCCTGAAGGACTGCACACCGTGGAAAGGACCCATGCTGGAGCAGTTCGTGAAGAACTGCAGCCCGTGGGGATGGCCCACGTTGGAGAAAGTTCATGGAGGACTGTCTCCCGTGGGTGGGACCCCACGTTGGAGCAGGGGAAGAGTGTGATGAGCCCTCACCCTGAGGAGGTGAAGCGGCAGAAAATAACATGTGGTGACCGTAAACCCCATCCCTGTCCCCCTTGTGCCACTGGGGGGGCTTGGTGGAGAAATCTGGGAGTGAAGTTTTGCCCGGGAAGAAGGGAGGGGTGGAGGGAAGGTGTTCTGAGATTTCGTTTTATTTCTCATTTACCTTACTCTGGCTGATTTGTAATAAAAAGTGAGCTAATTTTCCCTAAGCTGAGTCTGTTTTGCCCGTGATGGTAATTAGTGAATGATCTCTCCTGTCCTTATCTCGACCCGCAAGCTTTTTGTTATATTTTTCTCTCCCCTGTCCAGCTGAGGATGCGGGAGTGATAGAACGGCTTTGGTGGGCACCTGGCGTCCAGCCAGGGTCAACCCATCACACTGTGCAAGCCCTGGAGCAAAGGGTGTGCAAGGAGAAGGGCTGCGTGTCACACCATGAACCCACGGCACCCCATCCCAACATTGCAACAGCTAACTCATACAGGTTATCAGAAGCGTCAGGACAACTCCTGTGCCTTTTGGTACCCCCCTTCAAGCAGCGGCTACCGCCTTTTCTGATCTGAGGGTTCCCCTAGGTATTTTCCAAGGGAGCTCCTGAATGTGAACTGCTTTTCTTGGTTACTTTAAGCAGATATTTCAGGACTAGGCCAAGGATCCAGAGAGGTTTACAAATCCCACATAGCCTTAGAGACGTGGCATAAAGTCTCACCCTTAGTTTCCCATGGGTCTAGTCCGGCTGACTCCGGCTGAGGATCCGGCGCTGTTAACTTCTATTCAGAAAGTAACCATGCAATATTATATGGGGAGAGGCAACAATTAGTAAACCATCACATCATTCCGATTCTCTTAATAAGTCTAAACCTGTGAGATGCTGACCAATTTTATTTCCCATTCGCATTCATGGGAATCAGAAATTCCTTGCACCTCTCAGCACTTTGCAGTGTTAGGACCTTCTAACACCAGAACAAAAGGCTATGGCTTTCTGTTTTTGAACCTTCCAAAAGCAGACGTGCTGTGCCACGTATTACCAATTACTAAAGAGGATTAAAAATCTGGGTCTGGGATGTGAGTCGTGGCATTCAAAGAAGGTCCAGGACTGAAATTTTGCTAACGCTTAGGACCATTTTGGCTTGATCTCATCAGGCCTGAAATTCCATTACTTTACCCTTGTGTGCAAATAAGCACTGCAATAGTTTCAGTCACTGCTAACACAGCTATTACTTGAATGAAATGGTTCATTTGTTTTAAAGACCTAAATCAACACTCAATCCATATATTTAAAAAAAAACAAACAAAAAACCAAAAGACGTTACATGGCATGAAGTCTGTGTTTGGGAGGTCTCTGCTCTGGTGGTTTCTGAAGTCATCAGAACTCCTTGGCTGAATTATTCCCGTGTAAATCACCCAGGCATTTCTCACTGTTCTCTCCCCCCTCTCCTGTGCAGAGAGCTCTGCCTGCTGCCTGCTGCAGCAGGTGACAAAGTGATCCTGTGCACCCAAACGCTGATGGCATGGCTGGGAGGGCACTTACACTGGGATGAAATAACCACAGTAATATGAACAATGCTTTAAATCCCCCAATCCCTAAATCATACGTTTCTGTCATGTGAATATATACACTGATCATCTTTGGGGGGGGGGTGTTAGTGTGAAATCAGCAGGCTCAGAGCAGTTTTAATGAAGGTTCATCTGAGGTAAGGCAGTAAGCTAAAGGCCACATGTTGCTTTTATTGCAATTTTCCCCCTTGCTTGCCATTCTGAGCCAACGGTTCCCTCGGAGCCCTTCGTGCCTACACACACACACTGGCTGCACAGACACACAACAGGCATGCGAGGCTTCCCTGCTGAACGCATTTAATATTCTGTCTGTGCTGGCATGCTCTTGTCTTGCTTCATAAAACCTGTTGAAAGCCAGTCAATTCATTAATCTTTTGCCAAGAGACGTTAAATGCCAAACAGGGAAAGACGATAATGACTTGACAGTTCATAAGGAAGGGCCTGATCCTGCAAGGTGCTGAGAGTGGGAACCAGTGGGAAGAGGAGGCTGCTTGGCATGCTGCAGGATTGATCCCTTGCACATTTGCTGCTCTCCCTCTGCCCCGGTTTGGTACACAGCTTCCAAAGTGAAGCCAGGGAGGTGTGAGTGTGCGATGAAGCCACGACCATGATGCTGTCCTTTGAGGAGGTCTCTGCAGCCTGACTGGTCTGACACGTCCCCCCAGCAGAGTCTGCATCAGGGTTTTAGCAGGACTGATGCTTCAAAGTGCGCAGAGGAGAAATAGGGACAGCTCAGTCCATTGCCAACGTGAAGCCAGCTCTTCTCTGCTCCGGTGGCTAACTGACAGATAAAGCCCTGGCAGTGGAAACTGCAAACAATTTGCAGTGAGGAATCACCTGCGCTGCCTGGTCCAGCTTTAAACTGCACCATCACCAGCGCGGGGGCTGCAGGCGATACTCAGGGGCTGGCGAGCAGTGAGTGGTGCAGCTGAGCCTCCGTGCCCCCGCCGCAGCTTCGACGCCTCTTCTCTGCTCCACGTCGAAAAGCCGACCGCCGCACTGGGAAGGGAGGAGGAAGCAATACTGCCAGCCTCGGGCGATCGGTTAGCGTGAGTCAGGCTGCAAAAAGGCAACGAGTTTCGCTGAAAGCTTGTAGGTTTAGAGAATAATAATTGTCGCAGCCTTTTGATTTGAATTTTAGGTCCTGAGATTTTAGGGCTCAGATTTTTGAGCCTTTTTCAGTGTCATGCTGGAGGTTATAAATGTTTAAAGAAACAAGGGGAAAAAGAGTTCTTCACATGGTTGCATGACTCAAGGAGCTGGAGTTTTACTAATGAAACTGCAGTTATCACAGGACTTGCATTAAGCTAATCAGAGTGGATATCACTGAGGTCAACCACAGTTTCCAAAAGGTCCCACTGGTTCCAGGGCAGTTAGTAATGCTGTAGTGATGCACTAAAAATCAAGTACGCTCAGCCTCCTTGGTGCACGGGAGAAGTGGATCAATACTGAATTAGAGGTGGATAAACTGCATTTAACTATATTTAACAATACCACTGATAGCACTTAAACTTGTTATGTATCAATTATCCCTCAGTTTCACAGCAGCTCTCCTTCGTCTCATATCTGCAGCATTTGATTGTTCCAGCCAGAGTCTGTGGCAGGGCTGATGGTGTTCTGTCCCTCAGCTGATGAAATCAGAGTCTAATTTTGCAGAAACTTTTTTCCTGAGTCATTCATCAGTCCTAAATCCCCCAAAATGAAGCCAAGCTTGTGTGTACCATTCTTTCTGATTTGAAATGTCCTTCCCAGCTTAGTACTTAGGCATCCTCTCCAGTTTAAAGATAGAAGAAAAAACTTCATAGAAAAACTGGCTTGGTGGTTTCTAGTTACCATGTATTGCTGATAGGCTTCATAATGAAATTGCAGTTTTCTGCAATGGGGGCTACGAACAGAGATCCTGCACACTTTTGCAAAATGATTCCCTTAAACACACGTGGTGTGCAAAGCACTGCATGGCCCGTACTTCTCCTTATGTTAAGATTGCCAGTCTCTTCACTGCAGAAAAGATTGGTCTTTGCTGGTTTTTTTGCATATACCTTTACACTGATTGAGTACTTTTAATTGGATGCACTTTCTCTCCTCACTGAAGGCAGTCCAGTTTAGCTAGCAAACACCCTCCACTCTGTGCATTCCTCTGTCACAGAGGTTATCTGCAGACAGAGCCTTGCAAGCTCATTACTGCTCATGGCTTTCCATAAAGCAGATCAATTCTGATGGTAGCAGAGGATAACCCCAATTTCAAACAGTGCCTCGATACTAATGGAGGCACCCTGTAGAATATTGCCTTCACTGCTTCCCACCGTTGGCATGTTTGGTGGAAGAGGGGTGGGTGATGGCATTGCTGAAGCTTGTGGCCCATCCTGACTCTGCAGCTCTCTGTAGCACATGAAAAGCAGGATTGGGTGCCTAGAGCAGCCTGTCCTCATTACATCTCTAATCCATCTAAACCCCTGTGAAGTACAACTCGACAGTGGACAGCAGTAGCCACATTTGGGCTGTGTGTAACATGCAAGCAGCTCTGTGGCCCAAGTTGCAATAACTGCTCTGTGCAGGTGGAAGGTGGGATTATGGCACAGACCAGACCAGCCTCCCCTCCCTGAACAAGCAAAATTGCCCTCGATGGGTGGCTGCAGACTCCCCAGGCAGGCTCAGGGGGAGGACTGGAGTTGGAGAGTGCCTATCACTTTCTGGAGGGCTTGTGATCTTCATTCCTTGGGCACAGGATCCTTGCAAGTCTTTCCAAAGGCCATGGAAAAGCAAAGGGATAGCAGCTTGAACACCTTAGTGAAGGATGGGGGGAAGATGGAGGGCATCTGCTTCTGGCCCTGCCTGCTCCCTGTGATAGAAGCAGGAAGAGGTCCAGTGCTGAGGCATCTAGAGATCACAATTCTTCTCAAAACCAATTTGTTTTACAGTAGATAAATCAGGAGACAGGGACTAGGGGAGTATCCAAATCACCCACAAACAGGCCATCTCCTTGATTTGGACACAAAGAGCCTATACCTCCTCCAGAGGATGCTCTGCCAGCCCAGATCTCTTCCACTTGCTCCCCTTGCAGAAAAGGCTTTCCTGCCTGGTGTCAGTGGTCAGGAGCAGGAGAGAGGTTTTGAGGCAGGAGGCAGGCAGTGCTGCTGGAGCCCAACGCTAAGAAAGGCAGAAATACTCTCAGGTTGTAGAGGAGAGAACAGATTTTTTGCTGTTCTTTCAATCTTGCACCCGAACTGTGGGCACAGCTGGGGTCTGCCTCCACCTCCCCCAGGGTGCACCCAGCCATGCCAAATGTTCAGCCAAGGCTTTTGGGCAAGCCAACGATTCCCCTTTCCCCACATCAACCATGTTCCCGTGGCCAAATACATCGAGGCAACAGAGCAGGAGGATTCCCCTGCCCGGGTCTGCACGGAGGCACTGCCGGTGTCTTTTACTCTACATTATTTGGGAACACCTCTTCGGCTGGCAAGTGTGGCATGGGGAGGGCGGCTGTGGGGGATGCACTGGACTGCTGCCAGGAGGGATGTAACACCGTGGAGCAGCCTAGGTTTCCTGCACACACCCTGTCTTGCAGCTATCTGCAGCTCACGAGTGTTTGGATCAGCCTCTCCCCAGTGCTGCGAGCGCAGAGCCTCAGCCCGGCCTCTTTCTGGCAGACTTGTTTATCTGGGTGTTACATTGCTTGAGGCCAAGGCTTAGTTTCTGTTGTACTTGTGCCAGTGTACGCAACCCTGGCAGCTTTTGGCACATGGGAGGAGTGTCATTTTATCCCAAGTCTCCCTCGGGAATTGATAACTGTTTAACAGAAGATCAAGGAGGGGATGGAGTGACAGGAGGGGTCCCAGCGCAGGGGGGGGAGTGTACCCTGGGAGCAGGAAGAAAAGGCTGGACAGAGAGTATATGAATAATAAACTGAGGTGCTTTAAATTTTTATTTTTATGATTTGGTGGTGATGGTGGTGGTTCGCTCCAGACTAGGATTAATGAATCCCCTGCAGCTATTCTGCTTTGACTAGATCTGGCAAAGATTATATTGGAAAGAAAGGGAGTTGGGAGATGGAGGAAGAAAAAGCACCACTTATCAGCACGCTTCTACAGATAGGAGCTAAAAGGTGTAACCTGATGAGACATCTTTCATTTCAGACAATGCAAGCCCTGCACAGTCCCTCTGGGTCTCTTAAGCATAGAGATAATAAGCTCTTTGGAGCCTCCCAAAAGTACATTGCTCTATGGAAAGTGTTTGGAGCTAATTATGCAGCAGGCTGAAGAAGCCAAGGCACCGGGCTGAAACCAAGAATAAGTTTTGTACCCAAAGCAGCGCTGGAAAGCAGTTTTGCAGAGCGGGATGTAAAGACCCAGATTTCCCTTCTTGCCATGCAGTGTGCATGCACATCCGTAGTGCAATACAGATGCTTTTTAGCTTGGGCAGTCTCTTAAGGATGTAGGTCTCAGGACATATTTGAGCGGTCTTCAGTGCAGCAGAGGCACACCATCTGTGCAATTGGCAGATCAACTGCAACAGGATCACCTGCAAAACTTTATGTGGAAAAATATGACCTCTTTCATACCCCCCCCCCACCCCCGTACTGAAATCAACCTCTCCCCTGCCTTAAATGATTGGGACCCAGGCATTTTGCAGAGCACTTTTGGTTGCATGGTGCAATTTTCAAACATGACCAAAGTAGCAAGACACAGGGTAAAAATTAGGAGACTAATATTTTTAATGTTCAGTGTTGGTGGTGGCAGTGAAACATGGAAGAGATTCAGGGAAACCTACTGACGACTCTGCACACAGTTCACATCTGTTCACAATTCACTGCTACCTGCCAAACAATTAAAAACAACAACCTGTTTTATTAGCTGTCACATCCCATAAATATTTCAGGGCCCTTCATCAGCAGCTGCCACCTTGTCAATAATAGCTCTCTGGGTTAAAAAAAATGTTCACCATGTTATTTCAATGTCTGGCTCTCAGAGGTTTATCTCTAGTGCCCATCACAGGAGTATTCAAGCACTAAATGCAAGGTTAACAACTTTACAATTAAGGATGTGAAAGATATATAGACACTGTTTTTCAGTCCACCCTGAATTTGAGAAATACAGGTCTCACAGGCTGAATTGTTCCATGGCTAGTCCTCCAAGGAGAAGTGCATGGGCTGAACTTTGGGTGGGCAAGCAGCTGACCTTGACTTCAATGGGAGATAATCAGAGGGGCACCTCTGCCTGCTGAGAACTGGGAAAATTGGGGGATGGTGGTGGAATGTTTTTCCTTAATTTTTGTAGTCTAGGAAAAGAGAAGATGGATGAAAGATATTATGTCATTGCACAGAAGTCAGTGGTCAGGGGCCCAGATCCGTAAGTGTATTTAAGAGCATAACACTAACCAAAATGACTGGACACAGGCATCAATGTACCTCTGTGGATCTCTGTGAGTAGGTACAGCTAAAAGATAGTTTCTGCATAATAAGTATGAGATCTGGCTCTGCTCAACCCTGTGACAGTTTGTGGATCTAAACACTCATTTTATGAAGGCTTCATGGGAAAAATATGCCCAGGATACACAGATGCTGCCCCTGCCCTTGCTTGTGGCACTGCTGGCACCATGCTCATGAACTCATCCGACATTGGATTGTTGTTGTTAAGCCTTGGCAGTCCCTATCCTGCTACCAGTGCTCTACTCCAGTAACTGCAAAGTGGTTAAGACATTCAATCTGAAACAGATTGATCCCTTCAGCACAATCCTAAATCTGCCGAGGCTGCCAAATTCTGCCTTTTTTACCTCTCACAAGAACAGGGAGACTTCCCACAAACTTTCATTTCTAAAATGTGTTTTTCTGAGTTTTAAAAAACTGCATTCACCTACGTTTGAGAATATGGTGCCCAAGGCTGAAATAAAAGTAGTCAAGATTGAATCAGCATTTTGAAAACACAAAGACTTACCAGCTCTGGTTTTTTAGAACTGAAGATGTGAGTGACTATGTTCTGAAAACCTGGGGAAGGCATTTTGTACTTTTTCATATAAAAGAAAGAGGTTGCACTCCTTTTTTTTTAAATGCAAAGCCAAATGCAATCCAAAAGACAAATATTTTCCACGTTCTGCATACTAACAGCCACAGAGTGATGAGCCCTGCATCATGGAGCTCACAGTTTAAATAGTCCAAAGAGAGATGAAATATCATGTCCAAGATCGAACACTAACTTGGTGGCCAAATCTGTGAATGGAGCTCAGGTTCTTTCATTCAGAACTGCTGGCCTATTCGTTCCAGCCATCTCTCCTGACATGTTCTTTAATTTTCCATCCAAGCCTTATTTTTCAGGAGGTAACGTTACATTCAGTACTGCTGTTTCATTGCACAGGTACTTTCTATCTGGCAAAAGATAATCTGTGATTAAATCAACTGGGATCAAACAAAGCAAAACAAGGAGGAAATCAGATATCAAAATCCTGTTAAAACACCTCCCAAGTGCCAGGAGCTGGCAATTTGTAACTGATCGCTGCACCTCTGATCTCACAGGAGTTGCAGTCACGTCTATGAGCCATGAACGGGGCCTGTAGCATAGAATCATAGAGTCATAGAATGAATCATAGAATGGTTTGGTTGGAAGGGACCTTAAAGATCATCCAGTTCCAACCCCCCTGCCATGGGCAGGGACACCTTCCACTAGACCAGGTTGCTCCAAGCCCCATCCAACCTGGCCTTGAACACTTCCAGGGATGGGGCATCCACAGCCTCACCGGGCAACCTGCTCCAGTGCCTCACCACCCTCACAGTGAAGAACTTCTTCCTTACATCTAATCTAAATCTACCCTCTTTCAGTTTAAAGCCATTACCCCTTGTCCTATCGCTACATGCCCTTGTAAAAAGTCCCTCTCTGGCTTTCTGGTAGGCCCCCTTTAGGTACTGGAAGGCTGCTGTAAGGTCTCCCCAGAGCCTTCTCTTCTCCAGGCTGAACAACCCCAACTCTCTCAGCCTGTCTTCATAGGAGAGGTGCTCCAGGCCTCTGATCATCTTCGTGGCCCTCCTCTGGACTTGCTCCACCAGGTCCATGTCCTTCTTATGTTGGGGGCCCCAGAGCTGAACATAGTACTGCAGGTGGGGTCTCACGAGAGCAGAGTAGAGGGGGAGAATCACCTCCCTCGACCTGCTGGTCATGCTTCTTTTGTTGCAGCCCAGGATACAGTTGGCTTTTTCAGCTGCAAACGCCCATCGCCATGTAATGTTGAGCTTCTCATCAACCAACACGCCCAAGTCCTTCTCCGCAGGGCTGCTGTCAATCCATTCTCCACCCAGCCTGTATTTGTGCTTGGGATTGCCCTGACTGATGTGCAGGACCTTGCACTTGGCCTTGTTGAACTTCATGAGGTTCACACTAGCCCACCTCTCAAGCCTGTCAAGGTCCCTCTGGATGGCATCGCTTCCCTCCAATGTGTCAACCACACCACATAGCTTGCTGTCATCAGCAAAGTTGCGAGGGTGCAATCAATCCCACTGTCCATGTTGCCGACAAAGATGTTAAACAGGAACGACACTCGTCACTGCTCTCCACTTGGACACTGAGCTGTCGACCACAACTCTTTGAATGCTACCGTCCTGCTGATTCCTTATCCACTGAGTGGTCCATCCATCAAATCCATGTCTCTTCAATTTAGAGACAAGGATGTTGTGTGGGACAGTGTCAAATGCTTTGCACAACTCCAGGTAGATGATGTCAGTTGCTCTTCCCTTATCCACCAATGCTGGAACCCCATTGTAAAAGGCCACCAAATTTGTCAGGCATGATTTGCCCTTGGTGAAGTGTCCTGGTTTCAGCTGGGATGTAGTTAACTGTCTTCCTAGTAGCTGGTACAGTGCTATGTTTTGAGTTCAGTATGTGAAGAATGTTGATAACACTGATGTTTTCAGTTGTTGCTCAGTAGTGTTTAGACTACAGTCAAGGATTTTTCAGCTTCTCATGCCCAGCCAGGGCACCTGACCCAAACTGGCCAACAGTGTATTCCATACCATGGACGTCCCATCTAGTTTAGGAACTGGGAAGTGTGGGGGGGGAGGGATTCGCCGCTTGGGGACTGGCTGGGGGTCGGGCGGCGGGTGGGGTGCAAATTC